>NC_091103.1:9687500-9942500 GCF_024713975.1 Paralichthys olivaceus | reverse complement strand
CAAGTAAATAAATCAGCGATGGAGTGTCAGCCGTAAATTATTCAGCTGGGAAAGGAGAGCCTGATATCTCACTGCACTTTGTCTGAGGGGTCTGGGGGGGAAAGGGAGGGGTCAGTGCTGACTGTGCAGGGTGAGGGGCTGAAGGACGGGAAGTTCTGTAGTCTGTTGCAAGAATGAGTCTTTTAAACCACCTTGACCACTGAAGTATATGACTAGATGATATTCTAATATATACTATAATGAGGTCGGGCTATAGAATGAGGCCGCTCTCACATGGGTATTGAGGCAATGTTGCAGAACATTTTTGCTATAAAGTAAGAATTTGAAGATTTGAATGATTTTGGCACTTTATAGTCCACAGAACCAGCCAAGGCAGAGAATCTATGTGTGGAGATTCTGTCATCCAGTATCGTCAGGAGTTGGACCAGTGGACATAGGCAACTTGACTTGCAGACAAGATAAAGGGACGCTATCATTCTTTTCACTTTATCAGAATTTTGAGTGTTCAAAAGATCTACTGTATCATGATACAGTAGTTGAAGATATGAAATTGTACACACTGTGATGGGCCTAATGAGTTTTTCTATATCATCCATCCATCTACATGAGCACTGAAGTGCTATTAATAGTAATAGTTGTCGTGGTTGTTGTGTTTGCAGTGGGAGTGTTCATCTGTGCTTCAGAGGTTGAACAGGGCGTGTGGGTTTATTTCACACGAGGCTGTAATGTGCACTGGGGCTTCCCCCTAATCATCGGTCAGTCACCCTGTTAAGATTATTCAGATCTTGTTTTGTCGGTCAGCGTGAAGGCAGAGGTAGCTGCAGAGTGAGCCTTCCTCACTTCCTTCACAATGTTTTTCTTATCGTCAAGTCGTTTGGCTTGTGTGTCCTTGGGCAAGATAGTGAACCCCACATTGCAAAAAGTGTTTGCACAAAAGCAGCTGCACAGATATTAAATCATTGTCATTGTCACCCAGAACATTGCACCAAATACGACTGAACAATCTGGCAGTTCAGATAGATGAAGATCTATATGCAGATCCCTTAAAGGTTCAGTGTGTAAAATTTAGGTGAAAGGGATCTATTGGCAGAAATTGAATATAAACTAATCCTGGTGATGTTTTCATTGGTGTGTTTCATCTAAATCTACAAAATTCTGTTTTCATTACCTTAGAATGGCCTTTTATATTGAAATACTTTATATTTACATCAGTGTGGGTCCTCTCTACCGGGGCCACCAGCATTTGCCATACAGTATTTAACATGGCACCATGCACAGCACTTAAGCTGGATGACCTGTTGTCCCTCAAGGTTGCTGCCTGAGGAGATTCGACGCACAAAGTGAATTCAATCTGACTCGTCTGTGGTTTCGTCACTGAGAGGGAAATTCTAGCATGAACAAAATCCGTCATTCAAGTCCTTTATCCTTATTCCCCACTGAGATGCAAACTGATACAGACACATACACACACACACACACTAACAGACACACACACACACTAACACACACTAACACACACAGACAGTTTTTGCCTTTTATGGTAACTGTTTTTATCTTTTATCACTGATGGGGCTGTTTTTCTAAAATCTCCATATAAGTGCAGTTATTGCATTAGATTGGAGATGAGTATGAAAGCTGAGCTGTTGGATGTGGTTGTTTATAATCATCATTTATATCAAATCAGTTTAATCGCACAGGTTTTTAAGGAGATTCTGAATGAGCTTATATGCATAAAGTTTCCACTCACTCCAGGATATTCAATTTCAAAATGTTCAGTGTTCATTGAGGTCATTACTGATGAGGCCTGTTTTAGAGTAAGTAAGACTAAACAGAAATCAGTGGGCGCCACTCTGGGGGAACGATGACACGAAAGTCAGACACAACCGCTGAACTTCAAGGTCAGAGGTCGGAAAGCTTACCATGCATGTAGAAAAGTGGCAGAGTTTCTTTTTTACAGTTGGTTTCTTAGTTGGGACCTGCAGCGTCTCCTCAAGTCTCTGTTTTATGGCTTGAAAAAATCCAATTGTGTAGCAACAGTGATTATTTTAATAAGCTATTAGTGTGGATGTGACCAGAATGTACACATCTGAACAAGATCAGTAATAGGATGATATATTACTGTGATTATGTTATATACTTTATCTAGCACCTAAAACATCTGCCTCATTAAAACTCTACACACTTCATATATTAGATGCATGGAAAGCACATTGTTCCTCTACATAAATGAGCTGATATAATTAATTAAATCATTATTCATCATAGTTTCGAAAAGTTAACCCTCCATCAGTTCTTTCCAGAGCATGCATATGTGTTGTTATTTCAAAGACCGAAACTGAAAACACTGAATAAAAACCAAATCTTTTTGTACAGTGTTGTCTCCTCTTAGTTAAAACAGTTAAAAGACACAAACACTCACATATAAACACATGCATACACAACAAAACAGGTGCCAAAACTATATAGAGCAAACATGAACAGCTGCTCTCTCCACTATTAAATTAGAAGAAGCAAACCTGAACCTCTCCTCACCCACAGCCTGTTGTGTTATGAGATGAAGACGGTCATTAACATGCACTTCACCTCTACTGAGAAATTAATGCAAATAAATCCTGCAAACATCGGTGAGGATGGGTTAAGACATCTTATTTATCCCTTAAATGTAATATACATGTATGAGAGTATTGTAAAGCTGCTTTAATCCACACACCAAACAAGTGGGGGATGACAAACAGGTCAGTGTCATATATCTAACGATGCCCTATTTGTAGCTTTCAGCTCCCACACAGTGATAACTGAAGATGTGCAGTTTAGATTGAAAGAAATATGACAGATTCATTTTTGTAAGTAGGAAATGTATTGTTTTACTTTGAAAAGACATTTTCAGAGTAGAAAGTACTGACAGTTTATTCCTTCCCCTCAAACTCTACATCTCTGCACTCTTTGAAGTCAGATCAACAAGGGTATGTGTACAAGACTCCTTGTTATTCAGTACTTATGTAATACAACAAGGTACGCACCAGGGAAAATATTTTTTGTCTTCGGAGGGTGAAAACAGAAACACTGGGAAACGAAACATGATGAGGAAACCAAGACCAGACCTGAACAGATGAGTGGGAGCACAGAGATACACACAGGGAGGCAGGGGTGAGTGAACAGAGGTGAGACACATGAGGACAGGTGCACAAAGGCAGGAAACAGGACAAGACAAGAAGTAACTGGACACACAAAGAAAGTGGCTTCGGAATAAAACAGCAAATGAGACAACATAAGCCAAGACAAGATAAGATAAGACTTTATTATTCCCAAAGGAAATTCTTCTGCCAGCTTGCTCCAAGTTTACAGTCACAGTGCTATATAAAGTATAAAAACATACAAGGGCAAAATATAAAAGTATGAATTATGAAGTGTAATATAAAGGAAATGAAATATAAAGTGTTTTTCAGGGAAAGGGGCCTAATAGAAATAGCAATAGAAGTGAAATAAGTTACGTGAAACAGTAAACTATAAGTAGGAAAGTAGGAATGACAATGATAATAAGAGTGAGTAATAGGAAGTAATATTGCACATGACATTGAATATGATATGGTGATAAACATAGTAATATTGCACATGAGGATTAGCAAACGGTAACCTTAGGTCACAAGATAATAAATATAAAACACAAGTTTGAACCCATGAACACACAAGTCCATAAGAATAACATGAAAACAAGAAAAAGAATATAACCTATTCAAAGTCCACAAGGAAATAACAAAAACCAGAAACAAAAAAGTTCTAAAATGCAGCAGATTCCTTAGATAGTCTGTTAAATTCAGTCCAGCTGCTCCAAACCGCCCACACTCATAAATATCAGTCCATTATACATATCCATAGATCCACAAATTATTATCGAAGAATTCCTGTTTCCGCCCAGTGATCTGGATCCACACCAACATTTTATTGGATCTTATTTGGGTCATCCCCCATCCTTCTAAAACATTTAGTGGAGATCGCTTTAGTAGTCTTTGCGTAATCCTCCTTACAAACCAACAAAACAAAGAAATGCAGACCAGGAAGCTCCTTGGCAGAGGTAATGAAACAAAACTAGAAACACACACATCCTAATACAATGATTGATCACTGGAGCAGGGCTCTTCATGATTACTGATCCTCCTCCCGTCCTCTCTTGAGAGTTTCAGTCTCAGGCGATTAAAAGGTGATCGATCCCTCTCCTTGCGTTCATCAGCGCACCATGAACAGTCTTCAGTTAACACACTTCACCCCATGGACGCGAGCTGCTCGGTCATTTGGAAAAGAAACAAACGACTTTAGCTCTTTGGCTCATTTGGATTGTGTCACACTCACTCAGTTCTTTATCAATCACACTGAGGCTGAGGAAGAGAAATGAAAGATGTGAAGTCCTTCAGGCTCGGAACACGAATAAGAACCCTCTGATTATCAATAACACCAGCCACACAGGTTCATTTATGGTGCAGTGTTCCTAAATCATCTGACTTTCTCATATGACACAAAGGAAAACTGCTAAAAACTAGAAACCTTTGCCAAGGCCCACCCTCCCCTCGAATTCAATGAAGGTTACCAAATTGTACAGACGCACAGATATGAGCTCCCTGATTATTCTTGAGGAAAACTGAAAATGTTTAAAAAATCTGCGCAAAAATGTTACGGTTCTTTCTGATCCACATCCCTCCACCAAGTTTCATGGTAATCTGTTCTTGCTGACTATTTAACAGGGGTGAAAGCATAACCTCCTTGGTGTAGGTAAATATAAAACTCTTACTAATATCATCCATCAAATGTGTCACACAACATCTCCTCCAACCAATAAAATCAAAGGTTATTTAATGTGTCAGAACATTTGTTGCTGCAGGGAAATGAAGGAGACAAGAGCACAGACTGAGTCACATGTATGAGTCCATTTTAAACAACTCTATATTTAGATATATCTTGGCTATATATCTATATATAGATATACAATCTTACATACAATCCTTTATAAACTCCCTTAGAAACTATATAAACTAGAATGGAACTTGGTAGAGCTCATACCTCCACCGAGACCCAACAGTCCCCTCATGAAACCACATTTACATTTTGTAGATTTTATTTGGATGTGCACCAAATTTCACAAACTCATTTATCATCACGATTCATGAATCATTCTCTGAGAAATTGCTCAAACTCAATGTTAAAGAAAGTTTATAAAAGGTCCTGGATCTGCCACTTTGTTTAGATCCCTGCTAAATTTGTGTGCGTTCTCTCCAGGCACATCGACAAGTTTCAAAGAGAACCATGCAGCAGTCTTTGCAGAGCCTGTTTTAAAGTGTTAAGTGAAATTAATTCTTGGGGTTAGCATTAATCATAGACACACACACACACACACACACACACACTTTGATTTTGTTCCTATCAACTCTTGTCATCTGACAATAAATTATAAATGCATCCCCTCAGCTCTCTGTCACCAGGAGAATTTGTGACCATGCACACTGACAGTTTTGATTGGACACAGTTCACAGCTCCACATATTCCTGGAAAGCCCCATGCTCACGATGGATGGGACCGCACGTGCTGTAACAGCGCACAATACAGACACACACAAGTAGAAAACAAGCACCTGCATCAAAGACAAAAAAAATTTATGCAACAGCTGACCTCTAATGCAACAGGTTGTTTAAAGCTTCAAACAGTGAGTGGTGAAAAGAGAGACTGAAATAATGACAGGATGAAACTAAAAGCATGAAATAGAGTTTGATTGTTTTTGAATACAGAGGTTAAAAAAGCTCATTGTGATTAATGAGACAGTCAACACACCCACACACACATTGATATCATCATTCTCTGTGGGAGTTCAGTAAAGTTGCTGTTTGCTGGTTTATATGCTTCCTCTCATCTTCTCATCTTTTCACCTCTGAGGGATTCTTCAAACTGATTCAAGCTTAATATGTCTTATCTCCAATTTAATAGTAGTCGCTTTCCAAAACTTCAAAGTTGAATGAAAAATGATTCTGGGACATTTGCAGCAGAAGTTTAAAACATGGTAGTCAATGTTATACCTCCTCTTACATTATTACATTTCCTCTGTGCTGATATCTCCATTCATTCAGCCATCAGTGCTCTTTAATGTCTGTGCTTCACAGCAGCTTCCTCTAGCTCCCTCTACTGGATCATCTAAGCCTGTGACAGCATGTGGCATACCCCAGAAAAGACCCTTCATATTTAAACACTTTATATTTACATTGAGGGGCTCCTCTCTACGGAGGCTGCCATGTTTTTTTACATTGGACTGGACAAACTAAACACCTTTTGAGTTTTTATGACAACTGAAGCTACCACAGCTTCTCTGTCATGTTTGGAAGGAGAGAATGAGGTTAGGGGTGTTCAGCTGCAACGTGAAATTTCAACACTTGATATCACTAAATTCTACAGACTGTACCTTTAAAGGTTCAGTGCATAGAATTTAGGGACATCTAGTGGTGAAGTTGCATAGTGCAACCAGCTGAATGCCCATCGCCTCACTCTTCCTTCAATAGAAACAGATGCCAAAACAAAGCTGATAAGACTGGAACAAAAGCAACTGATTTGACAGGTGGCTTTAATATAACAATATTTATTAGTGAGGTTTTAAAGGTCATTTTCTGTCCCGTCACACTAGATGAAAGCTGAAAGTTTCAAGTGAGTGATTTGCTTAAAATATGTCGAACGCTTCTACCTACATGAGCACTGATACAGAAAGTGACATTTCTATCGTTCATTCATTCTGTAATTTATTTCTTGACCCAGTAGGATCTACACAGGAGACCATTCTCTGCCGACCTGCTCAAGTGTGAGGAGACAATAACTACATTTCCAACAGTTACACTTACGGTTGTAATATATTAACTAGATGTTTTTTACAGATATTTCAACACATATTGTTGAGACTGAAAATAACATTTATTATTATATCATTATTAAATGAGTTATGCTTGTTTGTGTCTAGCTTACATGGTTATTATGGTGTCAAGTTTACAGTGACATTTTTGATACAAATATCATGATAAAAGCTAAATGCCAGTAGCTGAGAAAATGTCACATGTGTTTGAAACTGTAACAAGTAGAACAGAAAGAAGATCTGAGGTAAACGCTGCCTTCATTTTAATTCCACTACCACAAATGAAACAGCAGCCGCCTTGACAGATTCTGAACTTGTTCAAATATTATTTAATTTACAAACAAAGTAAAGCAAGATAAGTTAAAACTAAATTAAAATATCTTGTTTCACACATACAAAATGAATTACATGTTTTATTTTATAAATAATATTTATTGTCTGTTCGTTAAAAACAAACTGTATAAATAAAATGTGAATATTAAGAGAAGGAACTAAATATTGAGCTAGTGAAGCAGTGACACAGTGGGACAGCGGACATCTACATTACTTTCAATTTTTTGAATTTCACTGCTCAGGTTATCTCTTATTATTACTCCACTAATCATCAATGGCTGTGGACGCAGTCGTAGCGTTGATCTCAGTAGCGGTTGTAGCGAGTGAGGCCGAGGTCCCGGTCGAGGTTCCGTCTCGTAGTTTGGGGCGGGGCCTCATCATCTCCTCCGTGTTGCGCTCGGGTTTGATCAAGAGGACGTAGCTCTTGGGCAGGAAGATGCAGGTGAGCAGGCCGAAGCTGGAGGCCAAGATGGCGAAAATCTGGACGGCCACCATGAACTTGCCACGTGTGCTGAGGTAGGCCGGGACGAAGGAGATCCACACGATGAAGAAGACGAGCATGCCGAAGGTCACGCACTTCGCCTCGCTGGAAGACGGATAACCAAAACATGCAATGTACCGCTGAAGTTTTACAAGATAAATGAGAAATGTTTTTTAAGGTATTTGTTTTATTTTCATTGCTCCCAATGAGCTGGGTGCTGTACTGATATTAATGTAATTGTTTTCTTAATGCTTTACTCATTCCTTGTTTACTGTTTGCTGTGTAGCTTTAAATTAAGCCACTCATCACTGAATATATTTAGAAAATTTTCATATTTATTGTTAGTAAGTGACTAGTTTATAAAAAATAAAAAAATACTTCAGGGGCCGGTCAGATTTCAGTTGGGGCCAGTGCCCCTCTGGCTCCTGGATCCGACGCCCCCTGTGAGTCTCCTACCTGAAGTTGTCCTCCAGCTTTCGGGCAATGAAGGCAAAGATGAAGGCCAGCAGAGCCAGCAGGATGTCATAAGCAAAGATGCAGCAGATGAAGACCACAGAGCCTTCGTCACACTCCAGGATGATCTTTATATTCTGGGCCGAGGTGTTTTTCACAGGGTGAGGCGGGAGGACGATGAGCCACACTGTGCAAGCGATCGCCTGGGTATGAGCAGGAAAACATCTGTCACATTATCACGTAAATACAACCGACACCACCAACATTATTAAGGTCAGAGTAGAATGTCAAGTAAGAAGCGGGTCTTCTTGTGACTGTAGGTACCTGTATTAATGTTGCCACGGCTGCTATCGCCCTCTGGTGGGCACAGGTGATAATGTCAACTTCAGGCTTGGCATAGACGTTGGCATCGCTGTTGTTATTTGTGTTGGTCATGATGATGTCAGGGCCGCTGCTGTTGGCCGCTGCCTCGGCTGCTGCTTTTGCAGCTTTGGTGGCGGCTTTGGCTCTGGCACGAGCTGCTTTCAGAGCCTGGGCCCTGAGCATCAACACCGCTGCTTTACCTGAAGTAAACACAAATTGGAACACCAAACTGAGTTATTGTAGAATTTAAAAAAACAATACAGCACCTCAGGATGGCAGGTAATACCTTGAAAAATAAAAAAAATGAAAATTACTGAGATCAAGGTTTAGACTTCAAATATTCTCTGCAATTCCCCGCAGATATTCTGCAGATTTTGATGGACAGAGATATGTTTGCCAGGCATGTGGTGAAAAAAACAACAAACAAGCACATATATGAGGTAAAGCACACCCACCCATGATTGAGGAGAGGCAGAGAGCAAAACCCAGAGCCAGGGCCACCTGGCTGGTCATGCAACTCCAGTGCTGAGGCTCTCCGAGGAAGACGATGGAGCAGAGGAAGGTCACAACCAGCGATAAAAGCAGCGAGAAACTCAACAGTGTATCGTTCGCCTTCACCAGAGGTGTGCCGATGTGCAAGACAAACACTATCTGGAGGAGCACATTGAAACACCACATGTTACATTTTAGCTCCTCGTGCTCCACAACAGAGGCGTCACGTGTATTTCCATCTATGATCCTCACCCCAACAGCGATGGTAACCAATGCTCCGAAGGCAGAGATGACGATGAGAGTGATGCCCAGCGGCTCCCCAAAGGCCAGGTACTCGATGATCTTTGGTACGCAGGCATCGTGAGCATCATTGGACCAGTAGTCTCCGCTGCAAAGGATACATTCACGAGCATCTGTCAGAGTGAAGAGAGGGTGATGAGAGGCCGGTGGGGTCAGCAGAAGCTACAGGCAGCATCGAGATCGAGACCGTGTCGATCGAGCACCGTTTCAGCGTAAGAGTAAAATAACATCGAGAGAATTCTGGTGGGTCTTGGAAAAAAAGGTTTGAAGCATGTTCTGGCTTTGTGAAGCTAAATTAAGAGAGCTTCCTCTTTTGGACTTTTATTATTGTATTTCTGGATAGAATTAGTTTTAAACAGTATTGTAATATAATTATAATATAATAATTATGATATATTCTTTTTTTATATAAATTATTTATTGTATGGTGTCAATTTTAATCCTTATTATTATTATAACACATCCTTTGGACAGATACCAGTTTGCAATATCTGGGTCTAAGAGAAGTAAAACAGTAGTAACAGTATTTTTCTCTGACAGATCCACTGACATTTGGATAATAATTAAAATTCAAGAAGGAACAGAAAAAAGCAAATCATTAAAATGTGTGTTTCAGTTGAAGTTCAGATGTTTCAGGAGGATACTGTTATATTTGAAGGTAGAGTTTGAAAGTTGTGAACAGACTGGTTGTGTTGCTGATCTCTCCGTCAGCACAGGGGATACAGTCGAAGCAGCAGACAGGCTCTCCCTGCCGGATCCCTTTCCTGGTGCCGGGCTGACAGTTCTCACTGCACACTGACCGAGGAGGCTGCAACAGACACACAGATACACACACACACACACACACACACACGTTTATAGACACAACTATGCCTTAATACATGTATACAAAGACTCAGTTAAAGAGAGAACAGACTTAGTCATTATTTGCTGTCTTGATAAGCTCCTGACCTCCAGCACTTCATTGTTCCACAGAATGGAGCCATTGGTTATGGTCATCCTGTCCCTCGGAGCTGCCGAGCCATTGTAGCGTCCCACGGTGATGTACGATATCTCCCCTTGACTGTTCACCTGCCAGTTGATGATGTCATAGAAACCCTCCACATCCCCCTCCTCAAAGTAGATCTCTTCGTCCGTGTTCGGGACCTTGAAACGCACGTTCTTCAGGTAATACATCAGCTACGACGACAGAGACAGAACAACTTGTTTGTTTTTATCACTTTATCATGACTGAACTTTTTTTACACAAACTGTAAGATGTGTAACAGCATGTCATGGTAGAAAGGAGCAGGGTCTCTTCCTGAAGTTTACCACAGGTTCTCTTTCATGTTTGGAAGGGGAGCATGAAATGACACACACACACACACACACACACACACACACACTCACACACACACACACGTGTACCTGCCATGGCTCAAAGTTGGTGATGTCAGCACAGCTGCTCCCACTGAACGGTCCCTGTCCATCTACACAGTGCTCCAGGTTGTGCAGAGCGTGTGCCACAGCATACACGGCTTTGTATACACTGAGGAGAGGTTCCATCATCATCATCATCTTCATCACCACAATCTTTATCATCATCATCATCATCATCATAATTATCAAAGAAAAACACACTTGTTCTATTTCATGTTTCTGTCACTCAAGCCCATTTTTTGTTTGTGGTTCTTAAAGCAACACCAACGTGTATTTTTCAACAATAATTACTGTAAAACTACTTTGTATCAAAAAAATAGTCGCAATGAAAACAATTATTCAAATCTGGGACAATGTCTCTAAAGGTGATTTGTTTCTGACAAATAAAATTTAATTTTACATTCACTGCATTGGAGACACTAGTGTCAGAGGAAGACGTCTATAATCCTCATCACATTGCTGACATCAGTTAGTGAGTTTTAATGGAGAGAACTGACCTGTAGGTGATTCGTAGCTGGGAGACATCGGAGTAGGTGTTATTGAGCTGAGCCAGAGACTCGCTCCCTGTACACAGCCCGACAGGAGCCCCCCTCACTGCCCTGGAAAGGGTGCCGTTAACTTCTTTAGCCTTCTGTTTAACCCGTCTCAGAGCTTTGTCATAGTCCAGTGTGCAGTTAAACAGCTGCAAGACAACAATGATCTGTTGGCATCTTAAGAAACACATGCTTCTGTACAGTTTCAATTCAAGCTCCTCAAGTCAATTAAAAAGTCTGTAAGAAAAAACCACACCGTCTCCCAGAATTCCTCAGTGAGTGGGT
Organism: Paralichthys olivaceus; assembly: GCF_024713975.1. Taxonomy (NCBI): domain Eukaryota; kingdom Metazoa; phylum Chordata; class Actinopteri; order Pleuronectiformes; family Paralichthyidae; genus Paralichthys; species Paralichthys olivaceus. The sequence goes on along the minus strand of NC_091103.1, from coordinate 9,930,964 downwards.
CAGCGTAGGGGTCTAGGTCCAGTAGATGGCGCAGAAGATCAGGGATGTCAGCCCTCTTCAAACCAAAGCCCAGAGCGCCGCCCAGCACTGAGCTCACCTGCAGAAGAACATGCACATTATCAACATCAGCTCAAACAGTGAAGACACACTTAAATCCCTCATCCCCCCTCGACTGATCCCTGACCCCAGGCTGGTTGATGAGAGCGGAGGTGACCCAGGCCTCGCTGGCGATCCAGGTGCGGTTGGTGACATTGTGGCGGAGCAGCTCAAGGATGAGAGGACTCAGGTCTACGTCTGATGAGAAGACCACAATGATCTTGGCTGTGGACTCAACGACAGTGTCAACAATACGCTGGATGTCCTCCTGGGAGCTCACCTGAAGTAACAGGAATATGAACAGGAAATTACATTGATTCATTTGATGAAATACTAACAGCTACAGAGGAAGTCATTACCTTGGGCAGTGTCTCAGAGAAGGAGATGCAGACACCAGCTTCCTCCACCTGCTCCTTGAACTCTTTGATACCGTACTTGCCGTAGTCATCATCTGCAGCGATGGTGCCCACCCAGGTCCAGCCGAAGTGCAGCACCAACTGGGCCATAGCTGTGGACTGGTGCTTGTCATTGGGGATGGTCCTCAGGAAGGTGGGGAACTGGAACTTGCTCTCCAGGGCAGAGCACGACGAACAATAGCTGACCTACAGATAGAGAGAGAGAGAGAGAGGCTGAGCATGTCTCATTCTCTTCACATCTCCTTGTCTTTACTTCTGTTCCTCTCACTGCTGTCTCACCTGTGGGAAGTGATAAAGTCCCAGTATCCTGGCTGTGGCGATGGACAGATCGGAGCCGCCGGCGCCCACCAGAGCGGCCAGGGGCGCCCCGTTCCCGCAGCGGTAGTTGGGCACGGCCTCGTCCTGGCCCGTCAGGTAGGTGAGGGTGCCCTCCACGGCCTTGGAGATGGTGAAGCAAGAGTCGTAGATGACGTAACCCAAGTCTGTGTTGGGCAGCAGGTCTTTCTTCTTGTTTATTTCATTGATGGCGAACAACATGGTCTGTGTCCAGCGGAAGGTGCGAAAGTTAAACCTGGAGGATTATAAACAAAAAGGGATAAATTTTAGTTTCCTGTTTTATGTCTTTTCCTCCAATGTTCGTATTTAGTAAGAAAGAAAAACTCAGATTCATGTTCAGTATGTGCAAAAATAAAATACTGATGTTTTCAGCACGGAAAGTTCACAGACTCTGATGCTGCTTGTTGTTGCATATGTCACATTAGAGGCCTGTCTACATAATAATAATATTATAGGCTACTGTAGCTAATTGGTCCCACAGGTGCTGCCCTGCTCTGTCTTGAGTTTTTGTAAAATCGTGATGTTAAGATATCTCAGGAGTACGTTGTGTTGATGAAACACATAATTAAAAGCTTTAATATCGAATATTTAAACGTGAATAGGACAATAAATTTATATTTACATTCTAACAACAGCTAAAGGTAAAGGTTAAAAACACAGAGGTCGGAGACGGCTCAACTCACCCCTCACAACCCGAGGAGATGGGCACCCTGGAAGTGTTGCCGTCGGTGGAGGCGATGCGCTTGTGGACAGGAAACATCCCCCCGATGACCACCTTCTTCTTCTCCACATTTTTGTAACCGCTCAGGTTGAACTTGGCCTTCAGCTTGCACGTGGATTGTGCAGAAACAGACCTGGAAATGTAGAAAAAGGCACAAAATCCGAGCAGAAAGCGTTTGATTTCCATGCCACGTCTGACACAGTGAAACGAGCCGGCTCTCTCACTGTGGCAGAGCAAAGTGTGACAGGTGTCTCCTCTGCTCCCAGGGGAGACAAGGTTACGTCACAGCAGATTCAACAGTGAAGAGGAGGACACTGGAATACAATGAGAAGCTGAGAGGAAGGTAACTTTATTTAATTTGAAACAGAAAAGTAGGATTTGGTTCATTTTAGTGAATTTTAACAAAGAGCAAAGCATTTTTTTATCTTATTAATGGTTTTAAACATAAAGTTAAAAAAATTGTTCCACCAGTTTTGTCCCACTCTTTGAGCTCAACCTGGACACTGAATGAAAAATGCACAAAATATCGAATATATTCAAATAAAACATCCCATAGTTTCATATCTTTCATATCTATTCTTGCTCTCTGTCCTCCTGTAAATACCAATCAGTTCATTAGTCTCCACTCAGGTCGGCTACAGAGCAACAAACCACCACAGGCCAGGAGTTAATTGGCAGCTGCGTGTTGAAACTTGTACAGTCTCTGCACAACATCACGACTCGGCTACTCTTACAAAATCTGGTCTGGTCCCCTGAGTGTGGGTCTGCGACGTGTCAATGGATGATTGAACTTGTCTGCTCTTGTCTCTCAGTCAGAGGGGACATACACAAACACACACACACACACACACACACATATATATATATATACACACACCTGGGCCCACAGAGGGAACTAAATGCACACAAATAAGCTCTTAATAAAATCACATTAAAAATGTCTTTCAATTAATAGAGCTGCTTATATGACCCGTATATCACTATTATTTGAGATTCTTTAAAATAACTTTTAAGGCTCAGGACTGTCTGATCCCTAAATGCTTCGAGCTGTGATCTAAAATCCTCCGACAAACATTAGCTGGTAACTAAGGCTGGTAACTAGGGGTGACCAGGTTTTTGCCGTCAGTACCTGGAGGCTCTGAAATCCCTTACCTGAGGGAATTAGATTTGTACTTTACCCATTTCAGACATTGCTTAAAAATATTTTTATAGAATTGTATACTTGTTCTAATTAACTGATTCTTATATATTTTATAATATAATTATCATCATTGACTGATGTGATTTTTCTATGTAATACTTGTGTTTTTGTTTTATTTCCATGTATTTCTTAAAGTTGATTGTAACTGTGTTTAGATAAATGCTATAGAAATAAAGATATTATCATTATGATGACACGGAATGTAAATTTGTAAACAGCATGATGGAGATATTGAGATGCAAGTCTTGTATAGCTGCTGAGGATCCGTGCGTGTGTGCATGAGTGTGTGATTGAGTCCTTGTGTTGAGTCTCAGGCACGTGAGTCTTCTGACTGATGCTGATGACTTCTGCGAGAAATCAGTTACAGTCATTTAAAAAGATGCTAATTTCACAGAGACATATAAAGAGGCATGTGGTTAAAGAGGAAAAAAGGAAGTCTGTGTGTTTTAGGAAGTTTTACAACCTTCAGGTGCCTCTGGTGTGAAACTAAACTAAGTACTAGTGACCTGGCTGTAATCCCACAATATAACAAAAGGCTGCCTTATAAGACAGATACATGCTATAGAGACAGAGATGGATGGTTGAATGAAAAGTAATTGCTCATTGCTACAGCATCAAATATGTGATGCTCTAATTTTGGTTTTCAGCATATTATAAATAATCACAAGTGTTTTTAAACTGTTAAATATATTTTGATAAACTACACATTTCTTGATGAAAACAATTATTTAGTTAAATTGATGAGTAGCCTGTATTTTGTAATCTGTCATGTCAAAAAATAAACAAATATATATTAATAGATATAGTGGATGGATGTATATTATATTAGCAAGATATTCTATCAGGTGATCCGCCAAAGGTGACTCTCCACAGACATAAGTAAAATATTTATTAAGTGATCCATATTTTAGTGATGAAGAGGATAAGCTAAATATACAGACAAGCCTACAATAGATGAGCTGTTCATGACAGATGTGAGAAGTTTCAACATGGAGATCTTTATTAAAGCTCAGTTTTCCATTGTACAAATGTCGTCATCGTTGAAACTGCATGCAGTGGCTTGGTTTGAGGCACATTACTAAAGGAGAACGAGCATTGTTGAACGAAAAAAAACAAAACAAAAAAAACCCATCAGACATATAGTTGCATAACTTAATCTTATCAATATTGCAATTAAATCAAACTACAAAATTCTATGTCTGTTATTGTCAAGCTGTTTTCTATGGAGACGTATGCAACGGAAAACGCACACGTATAAAAAGGCAGAACTGAGGGAGAAACATTAATAGCAGTTAAGACAAGTTAGAGGAAAACCATTTATTTTTGAATTACGAGTATTTTGCCACTAAAATGGGAGCGATGAGGACATAACAGATGGTGAGAGGTACAGAGACAGACAGCTGGAGGCGAGAGGACCACCATGTCTGAGTGAAATGTCTGCAACAGGGGTTGAGTACACGTTTTAAAACTCAGTTAAACCTGAGCGCTGAATTCACTGAGGTCTAAATGACGAGACTGAAGACTAGAGATTATGATTTGCTGTACAGAACAGAAATAAAATGACACGATAATGCCATTCTGAGACACAGTGAGCTTGATGTTAGAGATGGCAACAGACGGAACTCTTAACCTGACCTTTGACACGACGACACACTGACGGTTAAGTTCCCACTGGATGTTTGATGCTGTTGTGCTGATAAAGCACAGAGGAATAACGGGTGAGTAAAGAAACTGAAGAAATGTGCATATAGGCCCCTGCACAACAAATGGCAGCCAAATAAAGATGACAAGCAATTTACATGTGATTATAAACTGTAATGTAATTATAATTTTGTTATTTGTTGTGTTTAGTCTTCGTAAAAAGCAAACATGTTGCAGCATGGGGAGGAACAGTGTTATAACCTCTTTTCTGGAAACGTCAAGAGTCCAGGTCGGGTCACACCAAAGAAAACCACTAACAAAGCAGAAAAAAAGAAAAAACAATAGAACAGGCACAAGAAACTTTATCCATCATATTGGCCTCCTGCACAGCTGCACACCAGTCATCGTACTGAAGCTATTCTCGTTGACAGCTGTCCACATCAGGTACAGCAGCGTCGCTGAGGAGCCCACAATGTTATACATCACCACAGCATATTCTACTTTTGGCAAAACGAAAAGCTTAAAAACTGTTGATTGGTCAAATCGGTTCGTCTGTGCAGGTTTATGTCCGCTCAGACAACCTTCTTCAGAGCACAGTATACAGGCAGAGAGTGAAAACGGACAAATAGAGAGGATAGTCTTTAGGCGGAGAACATTCTGATCTACAATAATATAACAAAAAAAACTTTAGACAAAAACAAAAAAAGGCAGAAAACAATTGCTGAAGAGTTTCAAATCCTCCTTCTGTTTTTTTCCTTTTTGTCACACTATTGTTTTGCTTATTTCATGTTAAGCTCCTCCCAAAACCTGAGGCACAACAACAAGTCCACTTTCTGAACTTTCACAGCTTCTTGCCGCTCGCCTTTAATGGCTTTACCTCAAAAAAGGAAGCAGCAATTTTATCTTTTTGTCATAGAGAGGAAAAACATGGACCAAAAAAATAGCAATACATTATGAATAACCAACATAAATCAATCCCTATCGCCAAAAAATATTAAGACCAGGGAGGAGTGGTGGGGAGAGCAGAGCGGGAGCACCTTTGCGCGTGCGCCCGTCACAGTACGGTCTGCCTTCCGTGGGAATGTTAAAGAGAGGAGGGGGAAGGGGAGAGGGGTGTGGAGTGGGGAGGGGGAAAAAGGTTGGAAGGGAGGAAGGACAGAAGAGAAGAAGAGGAGTTCACCAGCCCTCTCTGATATCTGATGAATGTGTTTTGTGCATCGTGTGTGAGTGCGTGTCCTGTTGGTGTGACGTCGTGTGGTGTTTCACTCCCACTCTGTGGTGCCAGGTGGTTTGGAAGTCAGATCATACATGACTCTGGAGATGCCTGGGATCTTCTTGATCTCATTGACCATCTTCAGCACCACCTGGGAAAACAAATAAAAACTGAGAACACCAACAAACACCCAGAATAATAACGTGATGCCTGGGCACTAAGTTGATATCCACGGTGGTGAAATGATGCCACCAACTATAAAGGCAAACACTAAGACAAAATCCTTGTGTACCTCCTCTGGGATGTGGTTGCCAGGCATAGCGGGGATGCCAGTCATGAAGTCGCTGGTGATGAAGGTTCGGACCACCACAGAGCGCCGGCAGGACGGCTGCTTTTGCAGTGGGTCACGGTCAAAGTGCAGGGGGGTTAGGATGACCGGCATCTGGCTGATTTTACCGGAGTAGCCTGTCAGAAAAAAAGCAGAAATGAAAGATGTTAATGCCGCTTTGACAAATTTTTATAATTAAAATGACTAATGTAGCTTCAATGTCTAAAATTGAATCTGACAAACTATTTCTTAAACAAATTCTTGTCTCTGAATGGAGGAAAACATCCTCCCATCTCTGTTCTGAAAAATAAATTGTCACATAGCATTTGTCAATGCGAATATTTTAAGTCTAATTTATCTTGTTCACTTATAATACTCCTTTACCACCTTCACTATATACCAACAGATAAAGGTCTAAACTACCAGCACGTGAGTCTGCATCATTGAATTGCAGTTCAAACAGGCAACAAGTTACTTTATATCCTTATAAAAAGATTCTGTCCATTTTGCTTATGATGCCTTAGTGTCTGCAATGGAAGAAAACATGGCTGTCAGAAAAATATTAATAAAGTAGAAAGACTAGAAATATAAACAGTGGACAAAATGATATTTGAAGCCATTTCAACCCATTTAAATCACATCTTGCATTTGCACAGTGAAAAAGAAAAGTAAAACCAGGTCGTCTCACTGGAAAACTGAAAATCTCTTACAAAAACATTTGCTTTTCCTCTGGAGATGTGAAATTCCCTTTATGGGTGTAACTATGCACACAAGTGCACATGTCTGGTTATGTATGTGAATATATTTGACCCAGGCTTTCTCAAAGAACTGACTGACTCTATAGAGCCTGTACCTTTATCATTTATAAGGCTTACACATATTCATTCAATAAAAATCCTCCCAAATAGTCTATTATGATTCAATACACAGGGCTTAATTAAAATATCTGAAGTTACTGGGATAAACACACTTACCAGACTCTCTAAGAATAGAGTGAGCTACAAAGTCAGCCTGTCGGAGCGTGCTCAGAACGCCTGTGGTCAGGAAGGTTGGAGTAATGTCTGTTGGAGGCTCCTTCACGTGGGACCCAAATACATACACAACTCTGGAAAAAGAAACACATGAATACATGCATGAATGGGTCTGTGTCTTCTACTGACCACTGACTGGTGAACGTGGTGCATCACTGCAAGATTTGTGTATTACCTATTGATGCTATGGCACATGCGAGGGATGAGTCTGGCCAGGAACATAAGAGATTCCCAGTGTGGAGATTCTTTACTTGTGACGCCGCACACGTAACTGTAGGATCGGCAATCCCCCTGAAACAGAAAAGGATTTCAACATAGTTGTTTAGTCTTCATAGAGCTACAAATAAAACAAATAAGAAAACACAAGCCTTCAACAAACGTAGGATTAGCAGTTAAGTTTCTATAAATAAGTGTTCATAATTTGTCTGTTTTCATTTCAACTAATCCCCCTGGCAGTGAAACCTCCCTGTGTTTGTCCACAGTCTCCTGTCTGCCCCACAATTTGATGCTAAATTTAAAACTCCAACTTCAAACAGGAAGTGACTGGACACACCCACACAGACACATACAGTCACCGGCTGACTGTGATGACTGGTTGAGGAAAGTGGTTGTAACCAATGTTCTCTCCAAACAACACAGAGGCTCAAGTACAAACTACCAGAAAGAAGGAAAAATGGAAATATGCCACAACAGTAACAACTGATCTCCTCGGCTGGACAAACAGTACAAAAGTTTAAAAAACTGAGACGCCTCTGTGTGTCTGTGTCTGGTGGGTGACAAAGAAATTATAGTTTTAACACAAGGAGACAAACAACAAGAGCCACAGTTTTAAGTCTCCACAGCCTTAAATAAAACATTAGCAACTATAAAGACATTTGAATTCTCCACGTGTAAAATCACTCAAGAAATCTTGAACAAATAAAACACATAAACCTTTAAACATATATTTTTACTTGAGTATTTAAGCCGCTGCTGTATTAACTCTACTGTAGAAGAACAAATGCATAAATCTATTGTCTAAGTACTGTCCACATCATGGTAGAGAAGTCAATGTAAACACCTTAAAGCACCTTTGCAATACTGTCATTTTAGATGTTAAAATTAAATATGAAAATAGTAGAAAAGTCTCTGTAACCTAAACTTGTTTGTAAAAGCCTTCTTACAAGGTTTGTATAAGATGATAATTATTATGCTTCAGTAACGACTGAACTGTGAGTTTGATCTGAATCGTTATTATTACATTAGAATCTTTTTGAATGGACTAATTACTGATGCAGTGGGATAGAGAACAGACAACATGGAACTTTAGAGTGACCGCTGAGAGGTGATGAGGCTGGTTACCTGGACGCCGACAGTTTTGATGGGCAGCAGGAAGGCATTGAGTGAATGAAGGCTGGTGATCTGCATGAGCTTCTCCTCTTCCTCTTCTGATATGCACGACTTGACTCTCTGCAGCAGAGTGTGGGGCTGGAGAGGAGAGACACAGGAGCTGATTGTGAGGGCAGCAACCTCAAAGTGTGTCACAGTTCTTTCAGGTCATCAATAGATTTAACTCACACAGATAAAAATGAAAAGATGAAATATATGAAATGTCACATGAAGCATTGAAACTGCTGAACAAAGGACTTTCAGATCTACAACTTTGTTAGAATATCCACAAAACCCCTGACTTCCAATGTCAAAGTAGAAATAATGTAGATAACCTGCAGCAAACTCAAAAAACTTACTCAAGCTAATGTTAGATTTCTGTTCTTCTCATTCAGCCTTAGTTTGACTTAGTGACAAACAAAGAATAAAAACCAAAAATGTTACTATATAAGGCGTATGTAGCAATCTGTCAAACCAATTTGCACTTTATTAAATCCTTACTTATAAGAATAGCAGCCATTCTCTTCTCATTTTGTGTGTAGGCAGAGCTTCCACTGTATCGACTTCTTTTTATACAAACAGCAGCTTGGTATTTTTATTTCTAGAGATAACTTTCCTGAGCTTAAACCTCAGAAATCGTCATGTATTTGCCAAAACACTGCAGGGAACCACCGATTTATAAGAGCTGGACTTTCTATCAGTCCTGCATCTGTCTTTGATTTGTCTCAATCTGCAAACAACCTCAAATATCTGATGTCAGGATATTTACAGCGTCAGCACACGTTCATAGAGGTGTTTTCAATCAGCAGTGATTCCGTGAATAAATGCAAATGTGCATGTGTGACTGCAAACAAATAAATAAATCATTTTGCCATGAGTTGAACTGCATGAATTGGGATCATCACATTATCTTATGCGTTAGTGTTGTTCTGTACCTTTTTGACACTTGCAGAGAAGTCTGTGATGATTTTGAGGATGTTGTTTGTTTCAGCAAAATCCTTACAGATGTATGGTTCCTCTGCACAAATCACTCTAATGGACAAACCAGGACCTAAAGGTGGCAAAGTGAGAGGAGAAAAAGTTTTTTTAGAAAATTCAGAAGTCATTTGACAGATTTGAGCTGTGATATCATAGAAGTGTGTGTTTCTGTACTTGCCAGGGAAAGGGTGTCGAGAGACAATCTCTTCTGGCAAGCCCAGCTCCCTCCCCAGCGCTCTGACCTCATCTTTGTGGAAATCTTTCAATGGTTCGATAACTTTTCCCTGGAGGATCACAAAACAAGTGGAATCAGCACTGGAACCGTGAGGGAGTCAGGGATATGCTTACGCATTGCATAGCCGTTTGTTTATGCAGAAGGGCTGAGCATAAAAACAGAGCTTTGACAGTCACTTCGGTGCTGCCTTGAGTGAATTTAAAGCTTTCACCGTGAATTAAGAAGGAAGTCTCTTACAAATGTACAATCAGGAATTTACTGTACCATAAGACAATTCAAAACATCTTCATAAACATCTGGAGCTTTCAATTCACGTGTGATTTACACTCATTTCATTAGCTTCCAAATAGGTAGATGGGAATTATCTGGATATAATTTTTCCGGATAATGTTTATCTGGGAGGAGGTGAAGCAGATTTCCCCATCCAATGATATGATATAACATTATTATCATATTTAAATAACACAGTAAACCCTTCAGAGTGTATTAAAATGTATCTTGTTTTCATGAATGGGTTTATCCCCTGACATGTTTATTGGCTCTATGTGTAATCACAGTGAATCAACACGCTATGCAAACACAGTATTGTACTGTATATCTGTACTGACTGAGCTGTTTAACAATGCCACATTGTACAATACAATCTGTCTACGCCTACTAGCAAGACTGCTTTTTATGATTGCTGCACACAACTATTTTTATCCTTTGGTTTTTTTTTTATGATTACACAGGAAACCTATGACGTAAAGTGAGTAAACATCTCGAAGGCACAGTATTTCCAAACTCAAACAAAGCAGCAAAACAAAACATGAAAAAGTGACAACAGGAGTGTGAGCAGTACCTCATCTCTGAGTTTGCGGATGAGCTCGGTGTCGTTGTGGTGCGTTTTGATGACCTCCGCCTTGCCACTGGCAAGATGAGAGGCGCTCTCGATGAGATCGGGCCTCAAGGTACCCTGGGCCAGGAAAACCTCCTCTGGCTTCAGATTCATCTCTCCTATCACTTCATTTGCCACCTGTGACACATATATATTCATTAGATCAGTTACAACAGTAAACTGGTGAATCAAAGACAAAGACAGAAACCATACCATATAAATGTGCAGCTGAAGATATAATGTGATTAACGATGATATGTATAGTAACAAGACAGGTTAAGATACAAATATAGCAATAATAAAACCATTATTTAGTATTTTTCACAAAATAATCAATTAAAACCTTGAACCCACTTTGACAAATGTGTCTCCAATAATTTTCCTCTTCTCCTCAGGGTTGGTGGTCATGTTCAGGGTCTTGCTGATACGTTTCCGTGGCGTCCTGTCCTCGTCAGAGATGGGAAGGGTTGTCGTTCCATTGTAGAAGGTGTGAGCTGCGTTCACCACTGAGGAGAGTAACATGATAGGGGAGAGAAGGAGAGGCAGCAGACACAGGTGGGTTATGAGAGGCACAAAAATGGACATCTCAGCTCATTATTCAGTTCCATCTAGGGCTGCTACAAATCCTAACTACTGATAATTCATTCAGTCTATCAAATGACAAAATAATATCAATTACCCACCATATGGCAAAACCTAGCGTAAAAGAAACTATAATTTCACTCTTAAGTTTCTGATTTCACTTCTTATAAATTCCAATTAGATTAACAGCTGAAATCTTAAGAGTTTATTTCATTATGTCCACAAGCTTCCATCTTGAAGTCTTCACTTAGACTCTTCAGTTCTTACTGTGCCATCTCTACTTAGCCACCCACCTTTAAGTTTGATACCCAGCTTGGTGAGGGCCTCCTCCACACTCTGACTCTCCCTCTTCCTCATGAAGCCATTGTCAATGTGAACCGCGATCACCTGGTCCTGGTTCAGAGCTTTATTCAGGAGGGCTGTGCACACTGTGGAGTCCACTCCGCCACTCAGAAGCACCTGAGGACATGTTACGAAACAACATCTTTAAATGCAAATGTGGGATCTTGCTTGACTGGGAACAAATTAGCCAGGTAAACACTGAACCACTTGCCAACAGTCAACCACAACATCAAATGCAGTGTCATATTTCAGCTGTCAAAGGTGTGTTCTTCATAGTCAGCGAAGGACGACCTGAAATAAGATGGTCTTGTCTATCGGAGGTTTTTCTATTTGCATCACCAGCCTTACTTTTGCACTTAGCTTTGTCACTGAAGTGCAATGAATCTTGGGATAAGTTGGCCTGAGAGAATGAAAGGCCATTTTTTAGCCACGTTTGAAGGATCTCTTGAAATGGGACAGTCAAATCACACCACTGTGATGCAATCTGTCTTCAAATGCCGACTAAGAAGTATGTGGGCCCTGAATTAGGACAACACTCACATTTCTACTTTATGTTCACATTAACATCTCATTTTCCCATTCATATTGTCTTTTTTTGTGTTTATCAATTGTGGTGTAAAATTATAAGCATTTGGAAAAGATGACTGCAGACTCCATTCTGCTATGCTTCTAATTAGCTGGCTACCAACTCTTTGGAATCTCGTACTCTAAATGCCACTTGCAACATAGTAACAAATGACAGGCATACAGTTTGACAAAAAAAAGAGGCTGCATGTATTTCTAGAAATATAAATCCTGTGCCTGGTTCCTACACTCATTTATCGCCTTCATACTCCCCTGAGATGAAGCCCAGTTTGAAGCAGCTCAGGGAGTCAGCTACCTCTTTTCAGACAGAACGGGGTTTAATTTCAGAGTTTAATTGGTTCGACTTAACTTCACACGACTGCTGCTGTCACCACTTTCTGAGCAGCCAGCACAATTTACACTCAGCAACTCGGCTTTATCTCCCATTGTAGGTTAAAACATGCCTCGATTTCTTTCTTTTTGTTAAAGTCAACTCTGCCTTAAAATGCTCTCACACACACAGACACACACAGACACACACAGACACACAATCTGGTGCCGTTTCACTCACCAGCACTTTAGATTTCTCTACTTTTTCTTTGATGTCATTGATGCAGGTCTGCTGGCGGTTCTGTACAGTGAAGGTACTTGTGCATCCCGCAATCTCAAAGACGAAGTTGCGCAGCATCTCCATGCCTCGTTCCGTCAGGTCGACCTCGGGGTGAAACTGGGTCCCGTACAGCTTCTTCTGTTCGTTAGCGATCCCTATTGGGGAAAACAGAGACGTGGTGACGGGAATGTAAACACTGCCACAGTAAATTATGCATCTTTTTAAATAACAACTATGTACAAGACTCAACAAATTCAAAATAGAGATTGCACATTATTCTCAAAGGTTAAAATAAAGATTTAAATGCATGCACAAAGTTTCAGGCTTTCTATGACAAACAAATGCAAAGAAACGAAACTGTTTTTATGCACCACAATCGGATTCTAGGTTAAATTTGACGTTTGTTCCTCACCAGCAATGATGTTCCCTGATTGGGCCACCACTTTGAAGCCGTCAGCCACTTTATCCACACTGTCTCCATGGGTAAGCAGGACCAGTTCCTCCTTCTGAAGGCCTCTGTTAAGACAAACAGACACATAGACATAAGAAGAAGGAATGTGGTGTTTAATAACATGGCGTATGATAGTTATGTGTTTTCAGGGTCTGCATTTGAGTCAAGTGTGAGAGGCAGACAGTAATAGAAGTCTTCTATTTTAGACTCTGCAGTATTTGTTTAACAACCATATGTGCCTGCAGGAATGCCTCTGCAGTTTATGTAGTAAATATGGTCCTGGGAAAAACCAGAAGAGAAACTTGCTTTATCACACAACCTCATTTGTAGTGTGATGCTGTCGTCTGTGCACAGGGTTTCTCTCTACATTGTGGGTCTGATCAAGTATGTATAAAATTTCAATTGAAAGGATGTGTGTGTGAATAAGTAGTTTCACAAGGACAATCTGATTATTGCTCATTATGACATATTTGTAATATAATTAGTAATAGAAACTAAATTACCTGAAGAGAGAACAAGTGTTGTCCAGTCCAATACTGAACACTCCATCTTCCCTTACACTCTTTTTGTGTACTGTGCCTCCAAAAACTTTATTCATCATCTGCAACACATAAACACACGGCAACGTAAACACTTGGCCACAGATTATATTTTAGTGTGATTCCAAACATTGCACAATGGCCTGCAGGTTAGAGAAATGTGCTTGAGAAGCTGCTGGTTTTAATTTTCAGGCTAGTTTCGAAAACTGAGCGAGCAATGCTTGTCTTGGAGTTAAATGATAATATACTATAGGCACTCAGAGTGAAAGCACATGCTTCCTATAACAAAAAGGCCTGATGGAGGAAGGATGTTCACACCTTGCTAAAATATTTCTCCCATGACCACTGGATCTCACATTCATGCTCTAAACACAAATAATCACATACATAATTTGTATAGATGGCGATAGATATATTGTAGCGCTGACCAATTGTGATTGGATCACTCAGGACAGATGTTAATACCAGGTCTGAATGGGGTTGATGGTATCTCTAATCACTTCAACAGCTTCTCATTGCAGAATTTGACTCTATGTATGTATGTATGTATGTACATGAATACCTGCATCCCATAGCAAATCCCAAGGACAGGCTTCCCTATGGTGAATATGGCAGGGTCAAACCAGGGGGCATCTTCTGCATACACAGAGGCTGGACCTCCTGAAATAATAATTGCCCTGCAGAGATGGTGAGATAGCGATAACAATGAAGTCACATGTATTGCAAAACATTCATAATGACAGGACAGTGTAATAGCAACGCTAAAAGGGAAAAAAAATCTCTGGTACATGTGCCTCACATGCTCACCTGTATCCCTGTTCTCTGAGAGCAAAGGCCGGGGTCTCTAAAGGGAGGATCTCAGAGCGTACACACAGCTCTCGCACCCGTCTGTCGATCACCTTGCCATACTGGGCCCCGGCATCCAGGATCGCCACCGCCCCCTCACATGACCCATTTTGCTCTGCGCTGTTGATCTCCAGCTGTGGACACACACAATCAGAAAACCACACAAAACATTACATTTACAGGGCTTGAGGTTTGTGGGTGCAAAGCAGTATAGAGAAAAGTGAACACCCTATGTCACTTTTGCACACTTGTGTTTATCAGGTGACAAGGCCTTGACAGGGACACACAAGTATAGCTGTAATGATCTCCTTAAAGATGGGGGGGGGGGGGTGGACAAGGTGGCCCACTCCCTCGACTCTTCCCTCTTGCACCTCTGACCCCCTCCCCATGGATAATGTGATTCAATAAGGTTTAACGAAATTAAGGACATGTGAGCTACGATACAGACAGTCACTCACGTGAAGTGCTGCAATGCTCCCATCAGCAGCATCACATGAAACCCGCAAATTAGTCAAAGGCAATTAGTGAGGAGGCTTTATCACGGTGTACTGTTTCTCTCTCCTCTCTGTGTGTACGGATGTTACTTCATAAACCTGTGTGTAAATCAAACTATTTTTAACGCAAGCTGTGCGAGGTCAGATCACTGATAGGAAGTGCCTTGACTGAGAACAATTAAAGAGTGTAAATGAGGACAAGACGAGAAACATAATCCCACGTGGAGCTGGGAAACACTTCCGCCATAGATGTTTCTAAAAACAACTTTGATTGCGCACGCTACAGTCTCTGATGTGAAGTCTAAAGTCGAGTAAAGCTCTTTACACAACGTGTCTTCAAGCTCAGTGACTCTTGGCAAAACAAGCATGAGAAAGCCCACAGCAAACTTTACCAGATCAGCTGGTAACACAGCAGCAGCCCAGGTTGTCAGACCGGTAACCCCCTAATCATACTAGCTTAGAAGCGACGTAGGCAAACCTGTCGGTTTACGTTAGCTTAAAGTTAGCTCAAAAAATAAATAAGCTTGCCTTCAAACCAGCTTTCACAACACACGACATTCTTTTAGAAGCACTGTCATTGCAAAATTGCAGCTACCCGGCTCACAGCTAGCAAACGAATCGCCCGTGTAGCATGCTAGCTCGCGGGCAGTACAGACAGGACGAGTTAGCATTAGCCTGTTAGCTAAAGTTAGCGTAGCCATGCTAAAGCCCACGCGGTGCTTGGAGGCAGATGGTGTTAGAGGGACAAGAGAAAGGCGTCCGCTCCCAGAGAAGACACATGTCACGGGGTGTGTTCACGCTAAACACCGCTGACCCGTGTCCTGCCCGGTGCGTTAGCATAGCCGTGAGCAGCATGCCCATGTACCGCTGCAACAAGCGCACAACAGGGGGCTGGGTGCTCCTCAGGGCTGCTGGTAAACGTTACGTTCCCTCCTTAACTTTCCCCCCCGGAGGTGCACACAGGCCGGGATTAACCGGGGGAGTGGGTGCATCGGCCACTCGGTGTCCTAACGCCAAGTCCACCCGGGCTGCCCGGTACCGGACACTCCCCGCTGCTACTGACCTTGCTGTCTCCGTTGCACAGAGCCATGGAGGACCGAGTGCCGTGTTGTGGAATGAGCTCTCCCCCTCGCCTCGGTGTCCCGGGTCTCACAGTGACACAGAGAGACAGCTACTGGTTCGCTCCCTGGCTCAGCACGCCGACTACTGTTGCAGCGTCAGATTGGAGCTCGTTGGTGAGAGGCCGGGCTGTCACAGTGCGGGCTCCTCTTCCTGCTCCTCGGGCTGGAGAATCAGCTCCACTGTGGGATCTGACCAAATAAATGTGCGTGTGTGTGTTTCATGGGAGGAGCGCGGAGTAAAATGTGTAGAAAACGAAAGTGGCCTCATGAGGGCTGAGGCAGAGCTGGAGAATTTGAGCCAACGTGATCAGATGTGAGTGGTTTCTGCTGCTGGACGTTTCATTAAATGTGAGATGTTTTGTGTGTGAATGTCACAGACACAGCAGTGGGTCTCCTGTGGACCCCTGCTAATCCCTAGCCCATCATAGTCAAAGCAAAATGAGAAGTATTATTATTATTATTATTATTATTATTAGAGAGACTTACTCTACTCTTAACCAGAGTTACCAGCTATTCTTAACCTAAACCTAAACTTTACTTTATCCTAACCTTAAAATAAACATAATCTTAACGTAATCCGAATTCTCAACCTTAACCAAACCAAACAGACCAAACTTTAACCATAGCCTTACCTTAAAATAAACCTAATCTTAATCTAAACCTTAACCTAACCTACCCTTAACCCTGCTATTTGCCCCCATAGAGAAAACAAGTGTCCATAATGTGCTTTACTTAGGAAAAAAGACACACACACACACACACACACACACACACACAAGGTCAGATTTAAACTCAAGCATCGACTTTGGAATGACCAGAAGGGCCCCACCTGAAGATCTCAAGGCTGTGAGCTGCATGGCTCATATGGGGGTCAACATCTCTGCCATGTGGTTTTGATGCCTAACCAACGTGATCAACAATATCAATTCTAAATCGAACAGGTTTACAATGTACAACATTCTCTGGAAACTCGATTAAGAAAATGTCTGTAGTTAGACATGGGGATGTCTGGCTTAGCTACAGGGAATCAAATACATGACAGTAGTATGAAGTCCCACTCATTTACCTATATCATTTCTTACGATTCTAACACAAACATGAGTATAATAGGAACAGGTCTATCTTATAGTTACTATAGTCCCACAGTACTTTATGTTGACATATCACCCAACCTGAGTGTCACACCCTCAGATGCAGGAGTGTCAAGCAGAGTCAAAACACCGTCAGGCAGAGGCAGCAGGTATGTGTGAAGAGCATCCCGTACTTTAACACGTCTGCTTCACTGCATGTAAACAGAGGTCTTCACCACTTCATGTCTTCTTCAGACAGCTTTAATTACAGCAGTTACCTTCAGGGTCGTCAGTTACATGTGTTTTTTTTGGGTCATCTCTGACAGTTTTTCCATTAAACCCTCTTTGAGTTGGGTTAAAATGGTGTTGGTCTCTGCATGGATGTGGATATTACATGCTCATGGAAACCTTTAGCTTGAACGTAAATGAGGAATGTCACAGCACAGACATGTCAAATTCCTCTTTATGCGACTTTCTGTAATCACTGCATCTATTTTCCAGGTACAAAAAATTATTTAGATGAAACGTGAATTTAAAAACTTTTTGAACATGTCATTGCAGGTATTTGGACCCATAGACCCACTCAGGTGTAACTGGTACATCTTTTACACAGCAGACATTTTGACTCATCGCTGGTTGAGAGGTTATATCAGCAGCATCATCTGGAAAATTTAACGAAGGGCACTTCACATCTATGACCGTTATTGCCATGGCAACAGAAAATTCTCATGTCTGATTGGCTGGTATGTGTCCATCAAAACGTGAAACTTAGCTATAGTGCACCAAGAATATTAATATAACTTTGCAACAGGGCTCCTTCAGTTAAAAACTGGGCTCCTGTTGACCTTCTGTTCATTTATTCAAGGATTTTGTGCCATGTATGCACAAGGCCCCTCTCTAAGAGAGGGAGATGAGTTTATATTGTGCTATAATTGATATATACTTAATCGTTTTTTATTAATAATAATACCAGAATTTAGACATTTTTAATAATGGGTCTCTTAGGCTTCATAATTATCCCTGGTGCCCATGTAATCAGTCAGTATTCTAGTGCAGAAAGTATTATAATTATAGACAGATTTTTAAACAATTGTAAAGCAACAACTCAGCTCTTGTCCTTAAATCAACATTATTAGGTGAAAAGGGGACTGCACTGTTTCTTTTTTGCAGATTGGGCTGTGAGAATCTCCATTTCGTCCAGCCGTATGCTGTGTATGTGGATGAATGACATTATAGTTGGAAAACCAGACGTATGGAGAGGTTAACTTGGGTAATAAGGAATGATGATAGACACATAATCTATACACTGCAAAATAGATCAGTAAGTAAAGAATGGTCAAAAGTCTATACAGGGTGGACTTACAAACATTTACACTCAGAATCATTCCCATGGACAAGTTTGAGTCCCCAGTTTACCTAACTACCTATCACTGCATTTTAGGAGGAAGTCGTGAAAGAGCGTGTTTACTCTACACAGATCGGCCCTGGCCTAAGAAGAGTTCAAGCCCAGAACCTTCTTGCACAATATATTGACCCAAACTATCCTGAGGCAACTGCTCTCTATGCAGGATTATTAACACAACCTCCAAAATGAGTTAAAAATATGAACTCTGAACCAGCAGCATCCTGATATGAGGTCGAATGGAAGGTGTTTTATTTGTGTTCCATGTTGGGACACTCTCAAAGATCCTCTGCCTCACTGTGCTCCTCTCGTCACATGCCGATCCAACCGAAAATGCTCATGTGTTGTCACATGCCATCTGTGAGGATAAGCAGCTTCACATGCACTCATAGCAACCACAAGGCAGAGCATGCAGTCATTCATTACCTCTCACTAAAATGTGGTGTAATGGGTGCGTCATGACCCTTAATAAAAGAGGTAGTGACCAAGGAGGCTGCAGCAGAGTTTTTTTTGGGCAAGATTACTTTCCTCTTGATTTCAACGTTTTATTTTTTGGGATTATTTTGTATACCTCAATTGGAATCCTGAGATTTCAGAAATCAACACCTTTAGTACCTCACTGATCTCAAACAGGGACCAGAAGCACATAAAGTAAATATTTCAAATTTATGCACTCAAACATCAGTCATCACCATGGGTATAGAAAAATCATGCTTTTACATTTACTCATATATTGACAGATGCAAACAACGACCGGGCCATATAGAAAAATGTTTCTCAATAACATTTCAACCTGCTGATCACAATTAGGAAGTTAAACCACTGGACTCTAAAACTATTTTTAAGACAACTGCAACTTTTTTGTTTGGACAACAACATTGTACAAGTATTTATGATATAAATAAATAAATATAAATATAAAAACAAGAAGACTCATAAATGCTCTTTGTCTGTTTTAATTGTCCTGTGACTAATTCACCGATGAAAGGATCCAGTGTTTCTTAAACACACTGCTTTGACTGAGGTGGGTGTTTTGTGGAACTGATATAATTATCCTTTTGATATTTCATCTGGAGATACGGGCTGTGTTAATCAACTATGGAGTAAAGTGAACTTTAAAATGCTCTTGTGGTATTATTTGTTGTTCCTGCAGGCTGGCAGTTTACAAGGGTGAAATAAGTACACCAAGTAGTGTAAGTACCATGTTAAGGTAGACTGGTACTTTTTATCTGAGTTACTTTAATGCACCAGCAGCCTTTAGATTTAATGTATGGACCAACACTCACTACAGAAGACAAACTGTTTGAGTTTCATGGGATTAAATTAAAAAATAACAGTTTATTTGTGTTGGGTTGAAGGATATCAGCCTAAGTTTTGTTGTGGAAGTCATTGCAGATATTAGAGAGTAGAAATATCCAGTCTGGATATGTCTCCAACCTCCATCTGAATGAGGTTTGTCTGATCTCTGAGGCCTCATCATGTGAGGAGCAGATGCTAGTATGAAGCTCCCTCTGCTGGGGACACGAGGAGAGAGAGTCCCTGTGAGTCCAGCAGCTTCTGTCAGGAGGTCTCCATCCCTGCAGACTGAAGCGTCTGTGGAGGTGTGAAACAGACGAGTATCTCAGGCTGCTGTCCTGCACCTTATTCAGTAGAGGGGTAAAATAAAGGTCCAACTGTCGTGATCCATGATCAGGGGAGGACTTTAAAGGTTCAGTGTGTAGAATTTAGTGATATCGAGTGATGAAGTACCGGTATTATGTTGCAACTGACTGCCCCTCACCTCACCCTCCCTTTCCAAACATGACAGAGAACCTGTGGTAGCTTCGGTTGTCATAAAAACTCAAAAGGTGTTTAGTTTGTTCAGTCTGGACTAATGTAAAAAACATGGCGGCCTCCATAGAGAGGGTCCCCTCAATGTAAATGTAAAGTATTTAAATATAAAGGGCCTTTTCTAGTGTAAAGAAAACTACAATTCATACAATTTAGATGAAATGACAAAGTGAAAACATCATGAGGATTATTCTACATTAAATTTCTGCCAATAGATCCCTTTCACCTATATCTTACACACTGGACCTTTAAATATAAATATTTTGGAGGCCACCATGTTTTTAACAAAAGCCCAATCTGGACAAACTAAACACTTTAATAGTTTATTGTCCTTAATGCTAAGTGATCAGTAAGTCTGATGTGTCGCTGCGCTGGAGTGGCTGTGTGACGTGTCGTATCATGATGGAGCGATAGATCGGTATTTGACGTCCTCAGCAGCGTCCCCTCTCAGTGATATGTGATATTTACTATGTGCAGTAGCACCTCTGCTCAAAAGTGTGTTCATTGTGATCAGAGAGGAACCTCACTGCCTCCATAATATCACTGTGGCAAACCCTGCAGCTCTTCACTGTCCACCAGGTGGCACTAATTCATCGGTTTATCATGATAGTAGAGGAACTACAAACAAACTGAATTTGGAGTTGTAGTTTCTTGTGTGTTCAAATTGTGTGTTTAATAGGGAACATGAGCTGCGTATTAAAGGTCCTGTATCTGTGCAGTATTTGGGGATCTATGAAATTGAATATAATATTCATTGTATAATATAATAATAGTCATAATATTCATGTTTTATTTGTTTATTTCCCCCTGAAGCTAAGAAGTATTCCGTTCCTTTCAACATTAGACGCTATTAAACATTAAATAAGATCATAACATTTGCAGAGCATGCAATATATTTATTCCTTTTGTAACTTCCACCTTCTGCCAGTGTGTATTATAGAGTTATGGTAATGCTGTGGTGATATTGTGTGAAGTCATCATCAGGGAACTGTTGTAACCAGTGTTGACACTTTGATGGTGCAGTGTTAAAAGTAAAGCAGAGCAGTGGGAGCTGTTCGGGATTAAACACAATGATCCATTCAGACAGGAAACACACTGAATACCCTGGTGTTACATTAACAGTGAGAAATGATTCCAACTGAGCTCACCTGACCTGGGCCTCAAGTTGTCACACACACACACACACACACACACACACACACACACACACACACACACACACACACACACACACACACACACAGAGAGAGAGAGAGAGAGAGAGAGAAGGGTCAAGCGGAACACATCTCCCTCGTGTTTTGACACGTCAGCTGTAGGTGCCGGACACATTTGAGGGTCGGACAGGCAGCACTTCCTTACTCCTGCCGTGTCGCCGCCAGACAGATGCTCGAGAGTCACGGTAGAACCCTCCCCGGTTGTTATCCGTGTTAAACTGCTGTGACTGTGAATCATCGTAGATTACGTGTCGCTTCCAGCTGAGCTGCTTCTTTGTTGTCGTGTTTGTTCCTGTGACATGCTGCCATCACATCCAGGTATGATTCATTCTCTGCTGGTGTCATTTTCATTTTCCCCCTCTGTTGTTCTGCTACGTATAGTTCCCCTCATGTGATGTTATGTAATTTGATATATTTCCATGGAGTGTATTTAGGTTTATTCATATTTATTTATATTTGCCCATTATTGTGAAAAAACGTCCGTGCTGGTCGTTTGAAGGTGATAGTTAATAACTGACAGGTGACACATGTGTTCATCTATAATATCTCCTCCATCTTGTCAACAGGATAAGTGGAGAAACATATCTTTTGATTATTGATATTATAGTTATACACAATTCAATTTACTCGAAATGATCTTGCAGTTATATATTTGAAACTCTGAGTGTTAACAATCTGTTAAGTTATTTCAATAATTCTCTCTCATGTATCTTTTAGACTTGCTGAGGACACAGCTGGTTTGATGTCCACTGCTCCAACATGGAGCCTTCAGATGTGATCGCACACAAGAACGGGCGGCAGAGGAAGCTAGCAGGTTCCGCCCTCTCAAATGTAAACATGGGGGACGTCAACAAAGGAGAGATGAGTGACTCTGAGCCGGACGTAGAAGACGAGGCGGAGGGTCTTATCAGAGGGTCGGATTCAGAGAACAGGAGGCCTGCAACCCGGCCGGGGATCCGTAACGAGTTGGGCAACGTGTCGCTTCTTCTGTTTCTGTACGTACTCCAAGGGATTCCTCTGGGGCTGGCCGGCAGCATCCCACTGATCTTGCAGAGCAAAAATGTCAGCTACAAAGACCAGGCCTTTTTCAGCTTCGTCTTCTGGCCGTTTAGTCTCAAACTGCTCTGGGCTCCACTGGTGGATGCTCTTTACTTCAGCAGGTTTGGCAGAAGGTAAGAAAGACAAATGTTTATCCCCAGAAATTTTCATATGTACACACACACACAACCCCAGAAGGTACCAGGACCGGACTGACTGAGAATCTTCACAGATATATTGTTTACATGTTTGTACTGGTGTTTTAAACAGTGCATCTTTTCCCTGATCATTTCCACATCTGCTCCCATCTCTGTCCTCTGTCTCTGCAGAAAGTCATGGCTGGTGCCCACACAGTACCTTCTGGGCCTCTTCATGCTCTACCTGTCTGCAACTGTCGATGCACTGCTGCAGAGCGAGGAAGGACCAAATGTGTTGATACTCACTGCAGTGTTCTTCATGCTTGCCTTCCTGGCAGCCACACAGGTAGACCATCATAAACACAGACACAGATGCAGAAAGATAAATACTTCAGGTAGTAGGGCTCGGCAGTCAACTGAAAATATAATTTATAACCTCTAGCTGACTTAAAGGTTCAGTGTGTAGAATTTGGTGACATTTTGGTCACCCTCCCCTTCCAAACATGAAGGAGAGCCTTTCAGTTTTCATAAAAACTCAAACACTGTTTAGTTTGTCCAGTCTGAGCTACTGTAAAAAAACATGGTGGTCTCTGTAGAATGGACCCGCTCCTGATGTAAATAAACTGCTCCATTCTTTGGTAAAGAAAACAGCAATTAGTACAATTCAGATCAGAACATCACTACGATTATTTCAAATTCAATTTCTGCAAATGGATCCCTTTCAGCTATATCCTACACACTGAACCTTCAATCTTGCTCATGATGGTTAAATCTGTAATAGTTTCCCCAATGTGTGCATTCATGAACTGTCGTGTTTCTGCCACGATCATTTTGCTTCGGCAGCACGGATACCTTGTACTGTGCAGCATATCCTCACTTAACATGTTAACAATAAACACTAACACTAATCAGATGTTATAAGGAGATGTAAAGTACTACTCCGCCATAGAGTTTATGAGACACGTACTGCAAAAAAAGTAAAATAACCATTTACGTTATTGAGGTAAACGTTTGAAATAATCTTGATATTGATTAGAAGTCATATCGCTGAGCCCTAGTAAATAGTTTCTTTCCTTCATTCTTCTGCCTTTTCTGTCTCCAAGGATATAGCTGTGGATGGCTGGGCCCTGACCATGTTGTCCAGAGAAAATGTGGGTTACGCATCTACATGCAACTCTGTAGGTCAGACGGCTGGATACTTCCTGGGGAACGTGCTCTTTCTGGCTCTGGAGTCTCCTAATTTCTGCAACAAGTACCTCAGAGCGGAGCCAAAGGACTCAGGCATTGTTACCTTGTCAGGTATTTTCTATCCCTAAAAATACAAACAATAATGTTTCTTACAGTTTCCAAGATGACTAAATTAAATAGCACTATCAGTTTAATAATGGTTGATGCTTTCTATTGCTCCACTGCAGACTTCTTGTTTTTTTGGGGAGTGATGTTCCTGGTGTCCACAACGCTGGTGGCCATTTTTAAAAGGGAGAATGCGCACGGCAAAGGAAAGAGAAGAGTTCAACAGGAGGAGACAAAGGGAGTTTTGGAAACCTACAAGTTGCTGTTCAACATTATCAAGATGCCCACCGTCTTCACATTTTGTGCCCTGCTTCTCACCGCTAAAGTACGTGACCGTTTTTGAAATTATATAATAAGGGGGTGGGGGGTGGTTTGGCCTTTACTTGACAGTATGCAGTGGGGGGGACATGCAACAAAGGTCCCCGGCCACAATCACACCACGCTTTTGTCAAACGTGACATTTGCATTTGGCTGCCAGATTGCTCTATGTGACCGATTCTTGATAAACATTTGGTTTACCTGAAAATACTGGGAAAGCGTTGGCTTTGCATACTCGCTTCTTAACGTGAATATCCTCTGTGAGTAAACCTCTCTGTGTCTCAGATCGGCTTCTCTGCAGCAGATGCGGTGACAGGTCTTAAGCTGGTGGAGGCTGGAGTTCCCAAGGAGCAGCTGGCTCTGTTGGCGGTGCCTATGGTGCCTCTGCAGATTCTTCTCCCAGTCGTCATCAGTAAATACACAGCAGGGCCCCGACCGCTGGACATCTTCTACAAGGCCTTTCCTTTCAGGTTGTCACACACACACACGGAGGGGTGCAAACAACAGTGTATCGACGCACGAATTAGAACATGCACACATTCAATCAACTAAAAGCTAACGGTGTGCTGTAATTGCAGGTTGCTTATAGGCCTTGAGTATGCGCTGCTGGTGTGGTGGACGTCCAGTGTAAAACAAGACGGAGGGTTCCCTGTTTACTACTACACCATCGTGCTGCTCAGCTACGCAGTGCATCAGGTTTAGTATTCCTCTGTTAAAACTTTACCTCTTTTTTGTTCTTCCTTTATTCCTCATTTTGATATAGTTTTTACAAATCATACATAACACCAATGTTCTTATTGAGACCTGTACTTTTCCTATTATCGGCGATGTTACTTCAGCTCCAGTTTATCAGGAGCAATAAATCATTCACCCCAGTGTTCATCTAAAACAAAGTTTCCTGTGTTTTTACCCCAGGTGGCGTTGTACAGTATGTACGTAGCCTGCATGGCCTTCCACGCCAAAGTGAGCGACCCGCTCATCGGTGGGACGTACATGACCCTGCTGAACACAGTCACCAACCTCGGAGGGAACTGGCCGTCCACTGTGGCTCTGTGGATGGTCGATCCACTGACCTCGAAGGTGTGTCAGGGGGCCATCGGGCAGAGCTGCGGCTCCCCGGAGGAGGCAGGGGTAAGTCTGCAGGGGGAGAGGATGAAACTGAACAGTCTCTCAGTACGGATGATAACACCAGGTCTGAGCAGGACCTGACTGCATGTCCTAATCTAAGAAGAATAAACTGTCTCTTCTTCCTTGTCCCTCTTCCCATCTCCAGCTGTGCGTGAAGGAAGGCGGCGTTTGTGTGACGTCACTGGACGGCTACTACGTGGAGTCGGTGGTTTGTGTCGTGATTGGTTTAGCTTGGTGGTTGTTGTTAGGGCAGAAAATAAGACGGCTGCAGGAACAGAGCCCCGCCGCATGGAGGTGCAAAATCAACCAGTGACGTCACTCACCTATATCATCAACACCACAGACTCTTCTTGATGCACCGTACCTCTGCATCCTCCACTTTGGAAATACTGTCATTCCATCCACGTCCGTCTGACTTATATTCAGCTCGGTCCTGCTTTAGCTGCTACGTACAGAAAACTATTTCTCACCTCTGCCAGCTAGAAGCACATAAATCTGAAGACAAGCACCGTTGTTGTTTACGTGGTGGTTAAAAACCCTTTTAGTCATCACTGATGCTAACTGTAGCTGTAACAGTGTCCTGGAAACATTCAGGCTTTTGTAGGAAGTTTAAAAATATTTTTTTCTGTCAAACCACAATCTGCTACTTGAATATAGCTTAACCAAACCAGAGCTGTGTCAAAGATTTATTTCTTTATTTCGTTTTAACTTGCATGAATTACCAGATGGTTGGATTTGCACATTTTAAACCTCTTAAGAAAAACAGCAGCAAACGTTTCTTATTTAAATTTGAGCTCTTGAATATTTAGAAAGTACTTGTGTTAATCCTCTTGGTCAATATTTGTATTTTCTGAATTCAAGGATACCAAAGGGAATACGTAGCGATGCACTGTGTTGTCTTTTTTGAAGATTCCCATAAAGTCTCCACACAGTTTTTTATGTGGGGAGATTCCTGCTGGGACCTTACGCTCACAGTCAACGTCAGTGACTCTAATAGTCTCTGATCTGCAGCCTCATGTTGGTATTTAGGCCATAGTATTAGGAGTACTATAATACATACTACTAAACTACATAGAATAAGACTTGTATGTAAACGTTTTTGAGATATTTATTTTGTTCTTGTCTCAAACTATCTGATCTGTCATTGCTCCGTCAAACTCGACCTGTCTGGTAATCCACGCA
Source organism: Paralichthys olivaceus (assembly GCF_024713975.1). NCBI lineage: Eukaryota > Metazoa > Chordata > Actinopteri > Pleuronectiformes > Paralichthyidae > Paralichthys > Paralichthys olivaceus. The sequence goes on along the minus strand of NC_091103.1, from coordinate 9,904,362 downwards.
AATTAAACCCAGAGTGAAGAAGAATCACTTTAGTTGTGTTTAATTCAGATCAGATTTTTAAAAAATTGACTTTTTAAATGTTATTGTTTTCTCCTCTGAAGTTCTTTGTGCCTTGTGTAGCTTTTCAAAGTCTCTTCACTTTCAAGACCATCCAGCAGCGACAAGCTGGATGACCTGTGGTTGAAAATCAAGGCAGGGATTATTACAGTTATTCATTGTTGGAATATTATTACAGTTATTTGAAGTGTGGTTAAGGTCATATACTGTTGTATTTTTAGATTACGCAAACCAACCCCACTTTCATTGTTTGTTTTTTTACATACTCCTGTGTGTGAGCACACATTCCTTATGAATAGTTTAATTTGCACAGTGATTTATGCATAATATATAACCAGTATGACAGATGGTTAAATGACCTGAGATGTGAAATATTAAATGATTTTTATATCTTTTATTTTCCAAATTTTCCTTGAATCTGCTTAGTTGAAGATCTTTTATATTGGACAGTGCTGCATTTACATGCTGGTGATATCAACAGGGCCTGGATATGTTTTCATCACAGTTTGTTTGTAAGCAGGATTATTCATAAACTACTGAACTAATTTCCATGAAATTCTGTGGAGGGGTGGGTCATCATCCAAGACAGAACCTATTTTAATTATTTATTTATTTTTTGTCATGGCGAGATGGGTCGCTTGCCTCGGAAGTGCTTTGTTCTCTCTGATTGCCCTTCTAGTTGGTCATGATTTTCAGGAATTTGGGGTTTTATCAATTGTTGGGGCCTGATAAAAAAATATTAAGTACAATGAATTTCCAGCTCACAAAACAATCCAGATCCCAGACCAGCAGCCTCATGAGAAACTTGATAAGCAAACGTTCTGCTTAGATTTTTTTCATACAATTGTACATAGATCTGATTGTTAAAGTATTTTCTCTAAAGCCAGCGTTGAATTGATGTGAGCAAAGTGAGGGTAAATTTTTTACTCGTTTTGCCTAATTCCTGATTTCTTACATTTACTTTGTGAACAGTCAGTAAAAGGTCACTTTTGAATTAAAATAAAATACAAAATGTTTATTGGGCCTTAAATGCTCATTGTGTCAGATCATCACTGTAATATGACAACAGCTCATCCTCAGAGCCCTTCTGCAATGACAGGGCAATATGTTTGTTTTGATTCTTTTTGACAGTAGATAGTGTTTGTGTGTTTTTCGACATTTAAAGATTGGCTTTTGAATTGCTGTTATTTCAGCCACAGAAAATCGACAATCGTAACAGTAAACAGGGAGACTGAAGTTAAATCTGCTGTTACAATGAATGTAAGGGTCTTTAACATTCACATGATGCAATATTGACATTTGAAACAAATCTTACATATAATTAAAAACAACATGCACACTTGTGAGGTCTCATTGTTTTGAATATACAGTACATGAGTACCTGCTTACACAAAAGACAATACACTTGGTATTTTTTTAAACATTTTATTATAATTTTCCTTGCTTTTCAGGAATTCTAAAATATCCCTCCTAAACAAGTAAATGCTGATGCAAGAGGCTTTATAAATGTTGCCTCCAACCTTTTGGAGAATTAAACCCCCACAACTGCAGACAGTGACCAGATCAACTGGTGCCACAGACTCCCAATATGAACTCACTCCAGCAGCCAGATGGAGAGGGAGCAGGGGGAGGTTTGGTGCGTGTGTCACACGGAGCAGCACAGAGATCAGTTTTAACATTTGACTGTGGTGATGGGTAAGTGAGTCACGCCAACATTGCATCATGCTGAATTATGTCTGGTGAGATAATCGACGTATGGATCCCACATAAGTCATTTCATAATTCATCCTCAACGTTAACGCTCAAAGAATGTGAAAAGTCAGCATGTTTTTTTTCTTCTTTAATTTGGGTTCTCTGATTCACCATAGCAGTTAATGCATCCATTTTATAAAACATAAGATGTGGACCTATGTTAATCAGTACCAGAACCTCTGCTTCTCCACTGCTCACAATGATGATTTATCTTTTTCAATCACAAACCTGATTCAGAGCCAGGAAGCATTTAAGTCTAAGAAGAAATACTGTCACAATCTCCCCATGGAAGCAGTTTCCTCACTGGAACTCATTTAAAAAGCACAGAGAACTTTGGACGTCATCTTCTACAGTAGACTGGCTGCATTTTAGCTTTAATCACTTGCATACTGCGTGAAACGTTATCACCTTTGAGTTCTCGATCACACAAAGGCTGGAGCTCCTCAATATATTTCAAGTCTTGGAAGTCTACTTTGTAATGGTAGGGGGGGGGTTTCAGGACACGCCTGAGGTGTCGGGGGAGAAGTGGTGAGATGGTGATGTTGTTGGTAGCTCTCGACTGCAGCACGCCCGAGTCCCAGACCCACAAACTCCAGCTTGTAACAGTATATGTAGTGTGCGGATGTGCAACTCTTTGATTTTCATTGTCTCTACCATCCATCTCTTTTTGCTTTGTTTCTTAAAAAATATCAATAAAGAAAAAAAAAAAAAAAAGAGTCAGGAAATAAACTCTCCTAAAGGGGCGTGGTGGGTCATAGGTTCATACGTAGATGTTCGGGCCGCTTGGCCGCGACAGGGTACGCTTGCTGCTTCATCTGACCCAGGTTGACCCCTGCAGGTTTACGGATGGGGAGAGGAGCCGAGGCCTCGGAGCTGGTTGTGACATCCATCTGCTCTGGGGTGGACAGTTCCATGGCCTGGTCCTGAGGAGACTGGAGGATGCTTGGTCCTCCGCCAGTGAGGAGCGGGCTCCGGGGCCAGCAGTCCCCCCCTGCATATTTGACTGGACTGAAAGGAAACGGGGACGTGCATTACAAGGTTTTAGAAACATGTAGGATTTGTTTTGATGCTTTTTTTGGCTTTTTCTTGGTCAGATTCAGCCTTCGTGACCAGAAATGTATATAAGTCTGCTGTAAATAAATACGTGATGAAGAAACCCAGAGGTCATTGAGATTATGGTCATGACAACTTTTACAATAATATAAAAAGGCAGAGTACAATCAGAGGAACACAACCCAGCTATTTTAATTGTGGAAGAAACTTAAAATATCATACTTCTCATAAAATACTAAGCTAAATACATCTTTTGAAACATATCAGACATGCAGAGAACTTCTGAAATTTGTGAGTGTCTGAGTCAGTTGCTGTTGACATTTTCCGCAATGTTTCGTGTACCCTATTAAAATGTTTGGAAAATATCCGAGTGAGCCAATGTAAGAATAGAGCAGGAAAATGTACAAAGAATTCAAAGCGAGCGAGTGTGTTGATGATGTTTCTACCAAAAAAGAATGAAAATGCTGCTTTCTACATATGTGGAAGGCGAACTGCATAGACACAATTTTCCAGAGTTCATGAAAAGCGGCTCAAGTGAAGCCAGATCTCAGGACCTGAACCAAGACCCACTGAGAACTATCATGGTCAACAGCCAGAATGTGATTTCTCAACACAGACATGTTTATTTCTGAAGCACCGGCTGCGGCCGGGGGGTTGACATACCTGAGAGGTGTTCTTGGGCTGCCCATGATCCGTCGAGGTGAGCGGATTTTTGGCTCAAATGAGAACCTTTCTTTAATGTTATCCAGGACCGATGGAGCGACATACGTGAAACCCTAAAGGTGACCAGAGGTTAAACACAGGTACAGCTGGTGCTAAGTCACATTTTATGGGGAGATTTTAGTACAGGAACATTTCAGTACAAGCTTATATTGATTTTGATCGTGTTTTGTGATGAAGAGACGTGGCTTTCTGAAATTAAGACCAGAAAAAACAAAGTGAACAAAGAAAACAAAAGGAGTTACCAGGAAGGCTTGATTGGCACTCTCACTGAGGGTTGAGTCATCAGGGCTGTCGACAGGCGTCTGACTGGTGAACTTCGAGTCAAACTGACTCACATCTTCGGCCGATTGCTGCAGGGAGATGAGACAAACGCAGGTGAGGAGGTTAAGTAATGTGAGCAGATGTGCCGGCTATCAAGACAAACAGGAGACGGTCTGAAACCAGAGAACACCTGGGTTCAATTACTGAAACTTGGTGAGTTGGTTTATCTGGGGGGGGGGGGGGGTAACCAAGCTATCCTGTTCTCACAGAAAAGACTCACTGGGACAACATTCTTAAAGGGGAATTATTCTTTTTTCCAACCTAGGTCCCATGTTAGTGCAAGTTCTCAGTAAGAGATGTTTAGTGTTACCAGACTCTTGGCAATGACCTAGAATAACAATTTGGGCCTTTCCTCTCTTTCAGGAATCTTTGTGGTCTGATACTTACCAGGAAAGGTTTGAAAGGAGGCTCCACTTTCCGAGCCAGCAAATCCTCCCAGTTGATGTGTCGAAAGAAGGGATGAGCCTACAAACAGTGTCATAAAGTTTCAGTCTGTGAAAAGGCAAATTCATTTATTTTTGTCATTTTGACTCATTTGTTTCATTCGTCCCTGGTTAACTTTGCAGCCTGGTATGTTTGAATGCTTAGCGACAGGAGCCGCATGCTCTCACCTGCACCTCCGTGGCGTCTCCTGCTCCAGCTCCCAGCCGCGATGAGGCGTTTCTCTTCAACAACTGTACAACCAGCAGCAACATGTCAACAGAACGCCACCAAGACAACTCCACATTTAATTCTGTTAATCAACAGGAGTATCATGAGCTGCGAAACAAACAGCAGGTACCCGTTTCAGCAGATCTCGAGCTTCTTGTGTGAGGTAGGGCGGGAGGCTGAGCTTGCACTTAAGGATCTTGTCGATGGTCTTTTTCCTGTTCTCACCTGTGAACGGCGGCTACAAGGAAGAGAGACAACAGGTTTACTCGCATATTCCATAGCACGGTGCAAAAACGAGAGTGACGTAGTTATTATGTTGTAACTGCTGAACTGACCGCTCCTGTGAGCATGTCGTACATCAGAGCGCCCAGACTCCACCAGTCCACTGCTCTGTTGTGTCCGCTTCTCATCAAGATCTCTGGAGCCCTGTAACAATGTGAGTCCATAATTCTCACTAATGCATCAAACAGTGGAGATCATCAATGAACATGGAGATGAGAACAAGTGAACCAGACAGTATGTAAGTGTATGAGAGCTGAAAGAGCACCACTCACATGTATTCGATGGTTCCACAGAAAGTGTGGGTGACTGTGCCGTCATGAATGGACTCTTTACACAGCCCGAAGTCTGTCAGCTTCACGTGGCCTGGAAGAAACATGATCAGACACAGCTGATTATAGTGTCAGTGGATACATACATCTGCACAGTGAGGCCAGATGTGAGGGGTTAAAAAGCATAAACTTAAACAAGGTAACAAATGAAGACGCCATCTATCTATCTAATAATTCCAGAAATCTCTGTCTGTATGTTGAAAACATATTTGGGGAACCGCTCATCTCATCACCTTGGACACGCGATATGTTCGATATTAATAAACTTTGAATAAACAGCTGACCAGCGTTCTGTGGCGGTGGCTGGGACTCATCAATTTAAGTGACGTTTTTGATCACGACAACAGCGACTACAAACAATCCTCCAGTTCAGGGTTCAGAGTCGAGCTCTAACAAACTTTGAATAAACGTGTGAAAAGCTCCTTTACAGTTTCAGAAAGAGAGTTGAAAGCAGAATCACTGCATGCCAAACAAACAGCCCATTACCAGATAGATAGGTTTAGAACGGGCACTGCACTATAGTTAAATCATGCCAGTGAGGTTTTAATAAATGTCTTCACATGCACACACTCTCACACACACCTTGGTTGTTGAGCATGATGTTCTCAGGCTTTAGGTCTCTGTAGATGATGCCCTTCTGGTGCAGGTGGCCGAGAGCCATGGAGATCTCTGCCAGGTAAAAACTACAGGGAGATTTAGCTGCTGTTATTAAAAATTAGGATTGTGGTCAGGTTCATTTTTTTTTTTTCAAAGCAGGGAGCAAATGTTTAAAAGACCCTAGAGTTGAGTTTCACAGACATAAATGTGTTATGTATCAATACAAAAATATACAAAGTTCACCAGGCTGTGTCTTCCATGAAGATGCCCTCCCTCTCCAGCTGCATGAAGAGTTCTCCTCCTGCACAAATCAACAACATTAAAGTCTCAATTCTGTAATTCAGCATGAACGTTAGCACAGGATGCGTGTTGCTCATACTGACCACTCAGGTACTCCAGGATGAGGTACAGCTTCCCTCCTGTCTGGAAGGCGTAGATAAGATCGACAATGAAGGGATGCTTCACCTCCTCCAGGATGTTTCTCTCCGCCTTGGTGTGGGCTGTGTCCTTGGCGTTACGCACAATCATAGCCTGGTGTCCCCAGCCCAAAGAAAGATACAGTAAGAGTGGTGAAAATGGGAATGGTCTAATCACGGCAGATGTGAAATGTTCAAATGTGCGTATCAGTCTTACAAGCTGCTCGTCCTGCACGACTAAGAGAGGGACATGTTCTATTGTGCAACATTTGGGAAGCAGCGGTTTAGCTGAGCAACTAATCTACATTAAAGAATGAACTCTGAGGCAGATTGTGCTACTTCTACATGTTTTAGTCGTGTTCTAATAGCAGCTGTCCTTTCTTATCACTCGCTTAAAATAAATGCAACAATTAAGCATTACAATAAAAACAAGGCTGAAAATATATTCAGTTGTATTACAGGTAGAGTGGAGTTTAAAATAAGATAATACTTTATTTGTCAAAAATAGACATCAGGAAGTTATAGTAAATTAAAGCATTAAATTAATTGTAATTGCAAGGAAATGTAAAAAATATAAATGGAATAAAAACTCTTTACAGTGTAAAAGAACTGAATACATACAGTGTGAGAATATATACAGCAGAATGGATTGCATGGAAGCCATTGAACTGAACAGACAGAATGAATGTTGCAGTTACGAGAGTTACACCAGAGGTTAAGTGCATAATGGGTGCATGTTGCTCTACTGGGAGCAGAGCTGGTTGATGTCAACAGGCTGATATGTGCACTCGTGCTTCTCCAGCTGGAGACAAACACTCTGCTTCTGTTCATTTCTGTTAACCATTTCTGTTGGAGATCTGACGGGCTGCCTGTTAGCATCAACACTGTCGACAGACGGAGCACCATCAGGCCGACTGACGCCAACAACCATCTCCGATTTTAACTACGAGAAGTTTGTTGACATCAGTCCCTGTTCAGGCTGATTAAGATTTACGCACTGTGCTCTGGATTGTTCTGTAAACCATGTGTGTGGTCTCATAATAAAAGATAACTCACTGTCATCCACTACTGCAAAGCTTGTAACTTTACAAAGCCTTGACCTTTGATCTAATTATCTGGGGCTGTGTTGGTTGAGCGTCTGAGACAAGGACTTTATATGAGTGTTATCGATGATTTATAAGCTTTTCTCAGCACAAACAGGCTAAGGTAGAAATAATGGGGGGAAAATACATTTCAGATCAGAGGCTAACTGTACTCACAGAAAGACTAAGACATTATATATAAACATACAAATTACATCATATTTACATTATAATTACATCGTGGGGTGTAACGGTGGCAACCACAGCTGTCAAAATCTTTTTGTTTGTGTGTAAACAGCAAAAACATTTAAACTTTGTTTGCAGTGATCACAGATTTTTAAAGATTAAATAAATAAATAAATATATATATTATATATATATTGCATTTCTACAACTTCTTTCTTTCCTCTGTTGAACTTGATGAAGTGCCATTTCTCCAGAGCCTAAATGCAAGACTGAATGTATGTAACCAGTTTGGGCAAGTCAGGACAGATGTCTTTCTCAGAGATGCTTCATAAATACGGGCCCTGGCCTCTGTCTGTCCGTGTTTCCACTGTGATGTTTTAATGTTTGAAACAACTGGCTGAAACCTGGCAGGTCTCTGACATGTCAACGGGGTCATTTCAGAAAAATCAAGCAGGAGCAGTGTGAATGTCAAGCGGGACCTAATGGGCTGAAGCAGAGCGCTGTAAGTGCCAAGGCTGCAGCAGAGCAGCGCAGATGGCAATGAACCAACTAACAGTGAAATCTTACCCCACCCACCGGCTTCAAGGACAGCCAATATTTGCAGACAAGAAGCACCATGATATTTATTTGTGCTAACAAGCATGCAATTATGTTCACAGAATACTAAGTGAGAGTATATATATATATATATATATATCTGTATATAGAGATATATAGATATAAAGATATATATTGTATCTCCATTGCAAGGGGAAAAAAATAATGAAGTACCTTTTTTAAAACTTTCATGGCAAATATTTTGCCCGATGCAGCACCAACAACTTTTCGGACTTGGAAAACCTGCACAGAACGAAGAGAGATTTACATGTTTTTCTAAAAAAATGAAAAGCAGAAAAAAAAGTGTAAGAAAAATAACTCAGTACCACAAAATACACAATAAAGTGTGTTTATGGCCATAGAGGAGTGTGTGCTTGTTCAGTGTACTTTCTAAAGCCTCTCTGCTTCTCGGGGGACCACAAGTACCTTTCCATAACCACCTTTCCCCAAGACCCGCAGCAGCTCGAAGCACTCCGGCCTGATGTTCTCCGTCCCCTGGTTGACGTTGTCCTCCGATATCTCGATCTTCTCGCAGTCGTCCATGTTGCTGCGGGGATGTTCAATGCACAGGGCTCACACTTGGTTTCTCCACATAATGCACGGACAGACGCACAGATGGATGGAATACTTACAACTCGAAGCCGCTGCACTGATCCATGATATCGTTGATTGAAGCCTGGAAGGAAGAACGCGACATAAGTCAACATTGAGTGAGTGTGTCTGTGTGTGTGTATGGAGCTTAACTTCATAAGCACATTTCTGTATTACTTTTTCTTTATTCTGTTTAAACACTGTGACAGTATACCACTTATAATACTTAATGTGCATGAAGGTTTATATCAACAACTGCAGCAATGAATCAGTTAAACAGAAAACTAATCAGCAACTATTTTGAGAAATCGATCAATCACTTATTCCAGAGAAAAATACCATCAATAAATTTCGTTCCAACTTTTGCAATTAGATCATTTGCTGCTTTACTTTGGTTTAATATCATTTTAAAATGAAAATGTGAAAACAACTAGAGCTCCAAAATAAATCAACTTGAATGCAGGAAACTGTGAAGGGCAGTATTTTATCATTCTTTTATGAACCCAAACAATGGAGAGATTGATAATGTTCAATATAAAATGACACAATGCTGTGATTTAGCACAGGATTGATTGTCCTCAGATTTGTAAAATTGTTTTGCTGTTTATCAAGTGTTTGAGGTTTAAAAACCACAACCTTCACTCAGGAGCAAAAATCAGTCGTAAAACTTTAAAAGTTATTATCGACTGACATGAACGTTTTTATTTTGATTTGGCCGCATCGTCATCCAGCACTAATTTGTCGCCAAACAAGAAGTGCTTTGATACGATCACTGTAGCACTCCTTCAACAGCAGGTGATTCGCTGTAATTAGACACCGGGAGTTTGACACGTGCATGCAGCTGTGGTGTGTGTACACACGGTTTAAAAGTCATTTCAAGTGGAGTGTGTGTGTTTGTGCTGCTGCTGTTTCAGCCTCAGAGGCACACGGGCTGCAGCTCTCCGTGCGCACAGTCCTGCCAAAATAAACTGTTGCACACTGAGCCACATTTATCACTGCAGCACCTTTGGCCAAGTATGGCTTTGCTTGCACAACTCCAGCATGACAGCGGCTGGTTTTTTAACCGTGACAGTGTCAACAAGGCGTGTGTCCGATCACCAGCGAGAGATCAGAGGGAAAACAGATGAAGACACAACAAGTGACAGCTCTGTGTTCGCCGCTGTCAGACGAGCTGTGCGCTCCGTGCTAACCCGTGTAGCAGAGGCCTGGGAGCCCCGGCTGCAGAGCAGGCCTGCGGTGGCTGACAGGCAGGCTACCGGGCTAACAGCAGCTAGCAGCTAGCCGCCGTGCACACAAGCACGCACACACACACACACACTTTCTGCTCCGACAACTCTCGCGGTCACGTCTCAACAGCTCCGGCTCAAGTACCTGCTCGATCTCATCGTCGGAGACATTTTCCTCCGGCTGGTCCAGGTCAATGTCAAACACTCCAGCCATGGCAGCGTGTCGCTCGGATGGCTCCGTCACAGACCGCAGGAATAGCAGGCGTCCCCCCACCTCATGGACGAACACACACCGCCGCCATGACCGGCTACTACGCTGCGCATGCGCACTGCGGTGCTGAGCACAGGGGGCGGGGAGCTGTGAGAGGCTTTTATTTTGACAACAGGTAAAAACTCACACTCGTGTTCAAACCATAGACTGTGTATAAATGATCTATCAAACCTCTTTATGAACAGTTTATCTATCAAACCTCTATAAACAGTTTATTTATCAAACCTCTTTATAAATAGTTTATCTATCAAACCTATTTATCAACAGTTTATTTATCAAACCTATTTATCAAACCTCTTTATAAATAGTTTATGGTTCAAACCTTTTTATAAACACTTTATTTATCAAACCTCTTTATAAACAGTTTATTTATCAAACCTCTATAAACAGTTTATTTATCAAACCTATTTATAAACAGTTTATTTATCAAACCTCTATAAACAGTTTATTTATCAAACCTATTTATAAACAGTTTATTTATCAAACCTCTATAAACAGTTTATTTATCAAACCTATTTATAAACAGTTTATGGTTGAAACAGCTCTATAAACAGTTTATGGTTAAAACAGCTCTATAAACAGTTTATTTATCAAACTTCTTTATAAACAGTTTATGGTTCAAACACGATTTCTGAGAAACAATCACAAAACACTGATGCCTCATACATTGGTCAGCTGAACCTTTCACAGAGATGTTATCAGCGTTTATGTGTACAGATACGAGAACTTTGATTTTACAGAATAAACAATGCAGAAAAGAATTACATTTAGATTTGCATTTTGGGTAAAAAATATGTTTACTCTCTTAATTCAAGTTCTATTTGATTCTATTTGTACTGTAAAAATGATTCATGATAAGGTTTATGGTCATCCTTAAATATGGTAAATATGTTCATGCGTAAATGTCAAGCCTAAATGACATTTTTTTGGTTTGATAATTACATCTCAAGAATAATACATAATCTTAAAAATATATGTATATTCAGGTTAATATCAGAACGTTGACATGGATATAATTATTATTGATATTCATAGTACATATGATCAAACACTTATATTTAGAATAAAAGTTACAATAATATAGAATATGTTTTAGGAGACAGAGATATAGTAATAATAACAAGAAAAAGCCATTACATCTGCTTACAACTAAATTACAGTGTTTATTTATTTATTCCAATATGGACGATCTCATTAAAGTACAGTGTACTGTAAATACTAATTGCACATGTTAAAGCCTTTGACAATAAAACGACATAGTTCAAGATCCAGTCAATCAGACAAAAATACAGACAACCACAAGGGAGGAAAGAAAAGTAAATGAAAATACATAACTAAGTGAATCATTTAAAAAATGAAATAAATGAAAGGTACTTATTGTAAATTCATTAAATATACACCTTACTGTTGTACGTAGGTTATATGTAAGTCTTCGTTTAAAATAGGCCTCAAATGTCTCTATGAAGAAAAGAAAAATCTGGCTTCTTACTGGAAAATTTTTATTTATCAGACCTATTTGTTGAAAACTTCACAACCCTTCAGGACGGAGCAATTGGTGTTTTATTTTGAAAGTTTTGACAGTTTGGGACGGAAATTCCGGTGTGTCTTGTTGTGGCGGCAACACGAGACCTTCTCCAAACACAACAAGGTGCAGACCTGAGACCTGTCATGGAGGACATGTAGAGACGGACCCACAGGCTGGGTGAAGAAGAAGAAGATCCGTCCCCGTGTGAAGACGCAGCCCGGCTGACATGTCGCTGGTGACGGTGCAGTTGGGTCAGTGCGGGAACCAGGTGGCTCATGAGCTGTTTGACACCGTGTGCAGGGACGCTCGGGACGGACAGGGGAAGACATACTGCCCCGCCAGCACCGAGCGATTCTTCCACCGCAACTCACACGGAGGTAGAGACACTTCTTCACACCCACGGGTTTAAATCTCTTTATATACAGTCTATGGTTTAAATACAGTGAGAGGATGTTTCACTGTGGAGGAAATTGATTCACGTTTACTAAAAGCACACTTATTAAATATTAAAGGTGAAAGCATGATACTGTTATATACGATTATTATATATGAACATGTGTGTGTTTTTATTATTATCACTTCTGCAATCATTAGTTTGCAGCATTAGACTGTTTCAGTATGTTAATGTTGTTTTCACCTTCTTTCATGAAACACAAGTCAGTTAAAGGTACAGTGTGTAGAATTTAGTGACATCTAGTGGTGAAGTTGCATGTTGCAGCTGAACACCCCTCACCTCACCCTCTCCTTCCAAACATGACGGAGAACCTGTGGTAGCTTCAGTTGTCATAAAAACTCAAAAGGTGATGATGTTTGTTCAATCTGGACTAATGTAAAAAAACATGGCGGTGTCCGTAGAGAGGACCCCCTCGAAGTAAATATAAAGTATTTGAATATAAAGTATTTATATATAAAGGGTCTTTTCTGGGGTAAAGAAAACTACAATTCATATAATTTAGATGAAACAAACTAGTGGAAACATCATGAGGATTATTCTACATTAAATTTCTGCCAGTAGTTCCCTTTCACCTAAATCTTACACACTGGACCTTTAATAATCAGTGGACACACTTTGGATAACTAAGTCATTTATAAGTCATTTATCAAGCAGATAGATTTTGGTTCCAGCTTCTTCACTTTGATCATTTTTTGTCATTTACGTGTATTTATTGTAAATCCAAAACATCGTTGATTAAAATAAGCCAATGGAGGACTGGCATCATCACGGGCTCCAGGAACTATGAATGTGCATTTCTCTGTATTTTCTTGTCACTTAATCTACTGAACAATCAAAACTCACAACACAACATTTTTTACATTCTAGTGTGTCACAACTTAGTCTCTGTTTGTTCACCAGATCTTGTGGCCAGGGCGGTGTTGATAGACATGGAGCCTAAAGTGATAAACCACTGTATGAACCATGCTGCACATTCTGGCAGGTGGAGGTATGGAGACACTTCACACTTCAGCCAGAAGCAGGGCTCTGGAAATAACTGGGCCAATGGGTAAGAGATTTTATCAAATATGTGAAAAAGCAATCAACTGTTGAATAAAAGCTCAGAATTGGACAGAATATGGTGATATTTATGCAAATCATCATAATCATCATAATCATCATGTCAAATCAGTCTCAGCTTAAACAACACTCACTGTTTTTAATTTGATCTAATAAGCCTTATGTAAAAGAGGCCATTATATTCTGTCAGAAGCCAGACATCAAATCATATCATTCTGCAAATTATGTTTAAAGCTCATAATAAAACTTTGCCTACCAACATCCAGAAAAGAAAGGTATATATATATATACACCATCTTTGAATGGTTTATAATTAATTTTAACTTTTTAAAATATTTTTTATTCTTCTTTCTGCTCCTTTTCTCTCAAGATTTGTGATTTTGTGTTTGCATTGAAATTTTTTCTTTGTTCGATGAATGAAATACACTTAACAAATTCACAAATACATTCTGAAAAGCTTAAAACAGCAAAATGTTTTGCTTGAAAACCTAAAATAACTTATACATTTTCTGTGTGGAAAAAAAGCTCAACAACGCATAGCTGGAGATATTAAGATATCTCCACTAATAATAAAGCTAGAGAGACGCTTATAAATCATGAAGCAAATAGTTTTTGTAGAGAGAACGATCACACAGGAAACACGATCCTATGTTTGGAAATGAACTGAAGTAGGGAGACCATGAAGCTGAGAACCTGCTCCTCCTGTCACTCAGGTATTGTGTCCACGGTCCTCGTCACAAAGAGGTGGTGGAGGAGCTGGTGAGGCGAGAGGTGGAGCGCTGTGACAGACTGGCTGGCCTCATGGCCATGATGAGCGTGGCGGGGGGAACGGGGTCTGGGGTTGGTACCTACGTCACTCAGGGTCTCCGAGACATCTACCCAAAATCCTTCATCCTCAATCACCTCACCTGGCCGTACGGGACTGGAGAGGTATGGAGGCTGCTGTCAAGAGCGAGCAGTGATCCACAGCCATACAATGAGTAATGTGCTTTCAAGATATTTAGTTCCCTGTCCTTTCAGGTGATTGTCCAGAACTATAACTCAGTGCTGACGCTGGCTCATCTCTACCAACTGTCCGACGCCATCCTGGTGCACGAGAACGACACAGTGCACCGGATCTGCAGTCAGCTGCTCAACATCAAACACATCTCCTTCAGTGACGTCAACAAGGTCATCGCTCACCAGCTGGGCAGCGTGCTGCAGCCAGCACTCACCGCTGACTCCCACGGACGCTACAGCAGAAATCCTGTGGGTGAGGGTTTCACAACACACAACAAACACAGACACACACACACACACACACACACACACACACACACAAAAGATTACCCGCAGGGCCTGGATTTCCTGTGGATTAGGACCGGGGTGTTAACTACACAAACCTTTCCCAAGTTTCCTCACAGAGTAAAACACAAGATGACTCAACTGAATCAGAAAACTCATGAGTGAAATCATTAGAAAAACAGAAAACTTTGTAGAGCTCAACTCTGTTTTCATTATAAAGCTCCAGCAAATGTACTTTGTAAATTGTCTAGTTTGGCAAATATTTCACAATATTAAAAATATGAACAAAACAATGGGATAGTGTTTTGTTTTGCGTGAATGTAAAGAAGTGAGAAATAAATCCTCTCGTAATAATGATAACTTAAAGTCATATAGCGCCTTTCAAGCTTCCCAAGAAGATCTATTTATTAATTTCAGATAAATAAAAATCTAAATATCAGCTTGTCGCACAAGAGACACCCTAACTCCAGTGTCCTCACCCTCTTGGCTTCAAATGCCTCTGCCTGTTTGTCTTAATCCTCACGTTCCATCATTCTTCACTGTTTCTGTCTCAGGTGAGTTGGTGAGCGCCCTGGTCTGCCACCCGGAGTACAAGCTGCTCAGTGTGTCCACCATCCCTCAGATGCCCAGTGCCTCCATGGCCTACAGCACGTTCAGCTGGCCGGGGCTGCTCAAACACCTGCGACAGATGCTCATCTCCAACAGCAAGATGGAGGAAGGCAAGTTTTGACACTAGATGAACGTATGATTTTAAAGTTATGGCTTAGAATGTGACTGAATTCATCCTCAGCTGTCATCCCCCCTTTTGAGAATCTTTCTCATTTGCCCTGTGTCAGGTATCGACTGGCAGGCGCGTCCACCTGCAGCCTCTGAGCGGAGCAGGAGTCTCACAGGGGCGAACATGTCTCTGGCCAACCTGCTCATACTGAGGGGGAAAGACGTCTACAGTGCAGAGACTGGTCAGAGAGCCGATTCAAATGAAATGATTTTATTGTGGAAAGTGGATGAAGTGAAACAATAATTACATTCCTCATTGATCTCAATAGAAAAATCCATGGAGATATATGTGATATTTGTGAAAAATGTGAGTTCAGGCTGGTGTGATGCATATAACACAGAAAATGGTTAACGATAGTATCCAACACTTTTTAATACTCTTCAGAATTGATGTGAATTAGTATGTATCAACCTGCAGGAGGCTTTGAGGACCCTGGTCTTTACACCCCCTGGCTGTCATCAGGAGAAGCTTTCAACTTGTGGAAATCACCGGTGCCTTTTAACAAATATGAGAAATCTGCAACACTAGTCAGTAACAGTCAGGCTCTGCTCAGACCTCTGGATCACATGGTGAGAAAAGCCTGGAATATGTTCGCCTCCAGGTGAGTCAGTATCTCTACTCAGAGATATCAATGTTCAAAAACAGTGTCACTGTCAAATTAATGCTCTTTAAATATGTAACTTATTGAAGGGAATATTTATATAGAGGGTGCATACATGTATATGTGAGTGTCACAATTTCTCTTTAACGTAAATACCTTTGGGTTAAAGATGAAAGATTGAGCTGGTATCCGGTATATCTCATTATTGTTTCCCTTTTTTAACAGAGCCTATATCCATCAGTACGTTAAATTTGGGATCTCAGAGGAGGATTTTCTCGACAGTTTTACATCTCTGGAGCAGGTCATCTCCAGCTACAGTCAACTGTGCTAGCAAAGAGACAAACCAACAAGCAGCACCTTTTATTTGGACTGAATGGAGACAGGATTCTGCTTGGATTTCTGTTAATCAATAGGCTGTTAGATGTTAACTTACATGTATGTGATGTCCAGGTATTCAGTTCTTAATCTGTTTCTCTCCCTGACTCAAGGGTTTTCCCACGAAAATCAAATGGCTCTGTGTGACTCGCTATGATGCGTGTAGATGGTGCTTCATTGCTGATACAGGATGTTTTCATGGCAATGACTTATGTGTGTGTGTGTGTGTGTGTCTGTGTGTGTAAATAAAACAGTTTATTTAAACTGATTTCTTCACTGTGTCTGACACCTGCAGTGGCAGCAGTTACTGAGCACCGTTACCAAAGGTTCATTCACTGTCTCTTCAAGGGAAAATACTGTTCATGATTTATATCATTACAGATTTTAATACTTTGTAATTGCATGGTATTGTCTTCTACTGTCCCTAAGCTCAAGAATAAATCTTTCATAATTAAACCCTCAAGCCAAATAAATTACCAATAGCACATTGAAAAATACTGTTTAAAGTTCTGCTTGTATTTAAGTGCTTGGATAATCTTAGCAAAATATTTATCAAATAAATAAATGATGGCAAACAGCACATTTCAGTTTAAATTCATGAAGCGCAGACATTTTTTTAATCTTACGTACATGTCGATAGTTAACAACTCATATGTCTCATATCTATATGAAGCCAGGCACAGTCAGGAGGTACAACATAAACGATAGACCTCAGATTTGTAAAATGTTTTGCTGTGTTTGTTATTCTCTGCACATAAATTCAGTATTAAAGAGTTCAAATCCACAACCTTCACCGAGAAGCAAAAAAGTATTTAAACTGAAAAGAAATAATAATATCAAGATATGGATGATTATCACAATAAATGCCACATTTATGAAAATGATATGAAAATGTACACATCGTCCAGCCCTGATGCAACATGTTCATTTGCTGTGCATTGAGATTGAAACTATATCGGACCTTACATCTGAGGTGTAATGCCTGTGAGGGAGTGTTGGGCCTTTTATGTATAATTATATAAAAGGTTGATTTCATATTCTGTGTCAATCAAAAGTATAGGAGCGATTGAGTAAATTCCAAACCAGAGCAAAGTACATTTGTGAAATTTCTACTGAAAATACAAATGGAGATGTGAGGTAAAACATGTTTCAGCCATGAAGTTGCATTAACTGGATAACCTCAAGTTTAGAGCAAGTACCTCGTAGTTGTAGTTAAGTATCACTTGCTTGAGTATATGTACTTAGTTACCTTACAGCTCTGGATCAGAAAAGCTTTCATCATCTATATTACGTGACCTCTGCAGAGGAAGGTCATGTGGTGTGATCAAAAGCTCCAGAACAGCGACTAACGACCTTGTGTGGAGATCAACTCAAACTATTGTAGTTTGAACACTTGAAAGCAGCAGTTATTAAAGAAAAGCACTTGCAGAAAAATGACAGGGGCATCAGTTAACATACTTCAACATTTTATTGTTCATTCATTTATCATTATTTCCAGAATTGGAACAATCAGCATTCATAAGAATGTAATTGAAGTCTCCACATGGAGCAGCTGAAGTCTGGGCCTGGAACAGTCGACATGGGCATCACGATGAAATGTTGAAGGCCCACAGCTTCAGCCAGCTTACAAACCAGTGTTGCCACGGCAATATAACAGCCAACACCAGTCTGATAAGCTAGCTGACGGGGGGGGATCTCACTACTGAGCCTATAGAAGGGGATGTCCTCCACATGTTGAGATGGACATTGATCTACAGAGTATATTTCACTCAGGATGTATGACCAACATACGGAGGATGTGGAGTCCAGATGTAGATTGGTAGAAAGAAAAAAACACCAAAAATGGAAATTTGACTGTATTAAGAACATATAACCACAAATAACTATTTAAAATGAAAAAGTAGAGGACCAAGTTTTTCACTTACCTTTAAGATGACCATGTCTAAAGAGAATTATGCATTAGCTCCTTCATGACATTCTTAAACATCACAATAATCACAGAGGAGCTTTTCATGATTTAACATTTAAAAGTTGGTCTCATCCTCCAGGAGAAATCAAAGAACGACAGACTCAGACTTGGAAACAAGTGCCATGACTTACATGTTTTATATATATGATCTGATCCAACCTAAATGTACAGAGTAGAAATGGGACTAGTTAGCCGAGAGTACAATGTCACTTTACAAATGATATCACCTTTTGTCTTTTGGTTCAAGTTGACTCACGTCCACACAGACCGTTGGAATAGAAAGACATCTGCACATACGGTCCAAAAGATAGTAAGATATTTACACTGTGTGCAAACCATCTGTTTTTTATCTTGATATTGCTTTTTTTTTTTTACATTTTAAAACGACAACTCCAGAAACAAAAGACGACAAGAGTTGTTCTTACTGTCGAACAGGACAAAAACATGAGGAAAATTAAACCCTGGAAAAAAACAAAACAAGAGACCATCCATAGCAGTTATCTTGGCCGCACACTGTACAAATGAATCAAGATACATCCATACATACATGTTACAAAATTAAATAACAATCAAGAACTATGTTCAAGGGAAGCCAAACCTTCCCGTCTTGCATAAGGCATAGCATCTGATGGGCACTGCCCGCACACAGCAGCCACCACCAAACCGCTGCTTCACTTCTGAGGTCAATGAAAGGGTTAATTTAATCTGAAAGTAACATGTTAAGATCAACAGCAGAACCGATCGCACTACACAGAGAGTGAGATGAAGGGAAGAACTACAAAACCTGAAGGAGGGACAAACAGTTAACAGTAGCATACATCCTCAAACACACCAAAACCAACAGAGCCTGGCTTTCATTCTTTCTTTTTTTTTTTCTCTCTCGAGCATTCAGCCTCTTTGAGAATGGATGAGGGTGAGGTTTGTTGTTAAGTTGTGAGTGGCTGGGTCTGAGCGCAGGGCTCTCAGCAGCAGAAACACAGTCACTGGGATGTCTGAACTGTTTTTGTCCCCGTCATCACTTGGTTTTCTCCTCCGAGTACCTCTGCGTCTGCAGCCTCTTGGCGTAGCTCTGAGCCATGGAGTTGACGATGGAGATGACAAAGTAGCAGACCATGACCAGCACCACTTTCTCAAACACCCACGACAACCAGTTCTCATCCTGCAGAAAATCAGGGAGTAAATTACCGTTATTAAAAGCACAATGAGCAAACTAATCCCAGTAAAACTATAACAGTGTGAATTTTTGTTGGTATCCTGCAGTTATGACAGTAGAACCTGTAATTGTCATTTCAATATAAAGGTTCAGGGTTTTTAACACTTGAACTTGGTTTTTGGTTGCTAACAATACAAACTAAACACTGGAGGTTGTTGTCTAACATATAACATTAAATATATAAATATTTTTAGATTGTATGTAATTTTCCAGTGTTCAAATTTGAATGTGTGATAATGAAGTTTATTTTATATTTAAATGTTTTTTTACAGAAAGGGGGCATCACAACTTTTACAGATTGTTAAGCCCTATGAATGGAAACTAACATAAATATGGACTACACAACTACAATTACAGTTATTTGCTTTAATTTGCTGTCTCTGTTTTTAGGCCAATGTCAAGTGTTAACTAGAAAAAACAAGCATTTTATGTGAGAAGAAAATAAGACTAAACCTCACAAATAAAAAAACCTCCTCACTCTTATTTTTCAAGTGCTGTATGGCCTTGCAGAAAATAGTAGAAAATAGGGCTGGGCCAAAGATTATATAAAGATAAAAACAATTGTATAAATTGATATTGGTAATTATCACAATAAAGGTCACATTATTGTTTCTTTTAAGAATAAAGACAGATGTTTGCTCCTGAGTGAAAGTTCTGGATTTAAACTCTTTATGAGCAGAGACTAACAACAATAGCAACACTTGTTAAACATTAAAACATTTTACAAATCTAAGGTGTATCAGATGAGTGTTATACCTCCTCACTGTGCTTGCAAAATACATAAGCAATACATCAATATATATATATATTGGACTTTGTTCTTACCGCAGGTGCACTTCCTCCAGCATGGTGCAGCTTGGTCCTCTGGGCCTCCAGGTACTGGCTGAAAGGCTTCTGGAGAGCTGGTCCTACTTTAGGCACAGACCTGATGTGGCATCCCAGCAAACATCCACACAGAAAACACACACAAGAAAGAGAGAGGAAGAACAGTAAGTCACTTACCCTTCAAAGCACCTTTACGTCTCCAAAACTGAAGCCTCACACAGAATAATCATTTCCTAGAAGAGCCTCATTTCTTTCCCTGAACTCTACCAACAGCCCTCACTGATCCACCAGCATCCTTGTGAGAGCTGCTGCTGCTGGACACATCCTACACATGGGCCTTGTGTTGATCCTCCACCTCCTCTACTTGTTCCTCTTGAGCAGGCAGCAGGGAGGAATGAACCAGCAAGTCCTCAATCCTCCTTTATACTGCTCTGCTCTCTATAGGCGCCTGTGTCAGCCCCTTCAATCGGGAAGTGAGTCGCCATGATGTCATCACCTTTACCACCATTGCTGCCTTCTGGGTGGAAAGACAACCAATCAGGGTGTCCTCATGTCCTTATTAGGCAGTGTGGATTATCGTACCAGGTGGGGTGGGGGGTGGGGGGGCTGATCATAATGGTTGCCATTTTATTAATTTATGTCATAGAGAGGCATTGGTGTTGTACTTTCACCATTTGCTCAGGAGCAGAAGAGTTAAAATAGAATCTCTACATGACACCAAACTTATCATTACCATGAAAAGAAAAATATAATGCAGGCTGCACACTCACACAGCTTTCGCACTGTATAAATTCAACTCTGTCCCCAGTTAGGCCATAAACATGTTGTCTAGACTTGACTAGACATAGCTAAATAAAAAAAGAGACAATTTACTAAACAAGCAGCAAAAAGGGGACAGGGTAATTGCTGATTTCAAGTAAATCTAACTATTTTTGACTGACTCTTTCTTGTTATCTCTCCCACTTTACACAACACAGACACAAGTAATTGCCATGAAAACATCCTGTATCAGCAATGAACCACCATCTGCATGCATCATAGCGAGTCACTCAGAGCCATTTGATTTTCGTGGGAAAAACCCTTGAATCAGGGAGAGAAACAGATTCAGAACTGAATACCTGGACTTCAGATACATGTAAGTTAACATGCAACAGCCTATTGATTAACAGCAATCTAAGCAGCTCCTATGACATAGAAGAGCAATCCCACTCATGAAAAAACTACACAAGGTCAGTCAAACTCTTTGTTGGCTGTGTGTATAAATAAACATAAATTAGTGTCAGTTTTTTTTATTAGAAAAGCTCATTTTACCTGATATAATCTTTAGCAGTAGGTATGTTATGTTTAAATCCTACAAATAAGCAAAATCTGATACCTAATCAGTAATTGAAAGTAAAAAAAAAAACATGATTGTGATTCCTGCCTCGCCGGGGGATTTCTGTCAGTGACTCAGATCGACATGATCGAATGGGACCTCACACGTCTGACCACCACTGCTGCATAGATGGTTTACATTACTCTACCTTTTTGTGGGAAATGAAAACATCCAAAAATGCATTGCACGCACACCCCTGCTATGAAGCATTTATTCATACAGGACACCCAATCAGTTGTCCAAAATGCATCTGTAAATGTTTAGAAATGCTCTGCCAACCACATACCAGGCGGAGACAATGAGACCAGTACTTACCCGATCAATGACACCATTTGCTCCACTATGTGCTTGCTGAAGGTGATGATAACAAATAGTTTCTGTAGGAAAAAAAGAGATTAAGATGCTTTAAAACCCACTAATTTTTGGATTATGACAGAATGTTAGGGCTACTTAAATGGCAAAAATGTCTGAGATTTTGAGAATAAAGGTTGTACATTTATTAGAGTAAAGTTATAATTTAACGAGGGAAAATAAATCCTCACTCCTTCTGGATACAAATTTTTAAAAAACAATTTCACTGTTTCTTGAGAAACAAGAAATACCTTTTAATATAACAAATGTAATCAATAAAAGCCAAGCAGTCACCCACCACCAAACATGTTCTCCTCCACTAAAAAGGTAATTTTCTATAAATATAAGGTTCTTTCTTCAGGATAGACCCAGTTTCTTGCACAATCTTTTCAAAGCCATGATACTTAAAATTTATGAATTTTTTTCTGGTAATATTACAACTTTATTCTTGTAAATGTACGACTTTTACCACAATATTACAACTTCATTCTTAAATAAACGCAGACATTTTTTCCCCTTTGCATTCTCCGCTGTAAAAACACACGGGAGGCATCCTGTAATTTTTTTTTTTAAAGGACATCTGAACAAAAGAGTTAAAGAGCAAAGAACAAGAACAGAACAATGGCATCTTTCAGAAACACATGACGGACAAATTAATATGTAGACATTTTGATTCTTAATTTTAGCGGCACAGCTGTGAGAGGCCACCACGACCACCGTCTACAGACACACTAATTACAAAAAAATCAAACCTGGCAGTACGAGCTACATTTTGGGCTGCTAGGGGCTTTGTGTGGTTTGCAAAGAGACGAGGGGAGTGGGGGTGCAAAACCACAATATTCTCCTACTCCGGTCCTGAAACTGATCGGCTTTAAAAGGCATGACGCATGACCCCCTGGACAAAATCAGACAGGATATGACACGTGATGTCCGAGGGGTTTCAAGGTACAAAGAAAAAAAAAAAAAACAGTCACCCCCTGCAGCCTCTTGCCGTCTGCTCCATTTCCTTTTCTGAAGTCTATGTTCTCATGTCCAATCTACATCCTTCATAACCCCTGCTGCGCCACAGCTTTATCTTAAGGGTCTTAGAGTGAGATCACGAGCTGGTACCACCATGAGATGCATTGGTTCAGTTTGTTAAGACACTCGGCGACTCACCCAGACTCCGACAACCTCTTTTAGTCAAGGCTTACATTAGTCACCGGTGGAGCAGACTCAACAATATACTCCATGATTGAAAAGTTTTTTTGATCTACTTCATTTAAAAGGAAAAAAATCCAAGCTCTTGTTAAAGACCTTTTAAAAGCGTCCCTCGTTTCATCTGGAGCCTCTTCAGATGGTTTGGATGCTTCTCAAAGAAGAAGAAGAAATCCCCAGAGGAACAAAGTCAAACAGACTTAACCAGAATACACAATTAGGACTTTCTCACAGCCACCGAGTCACGATCTAAGCACTAGTTTTCATCTCTCCCACAAGTTTTGGGGTTGTGGTGATTGTTTAAAATGAGTCAGGCAGCACGGCATACCCTTTCTTTTGGAGAGTGGATTTTTTGACATGCACCATTACATTGCGGACAAAGAATTGTGATGACATGAAAGAAAGGATTAGTAATATTCAAAGCCTAGATGCCGCAGGTATGTGCCCACATGGTTTTAAATTAAAAAAAGGTCTAATTTGTTGTAGTCCTATAGTTTCTAACTACTTTCGTTGAACTGCTGACCTGTATATGCATCTTGATGATGGCTTTCCCGATTAGAGTTGCTCCAAAGAAGGTCCAGAAAGGAACCATGAAATGGCCGCAGGTTATTCCAGCCAGGTCGAACAGAGGATTAGGGATCTGAAACACACACACCAGTAAATCCTAGCGATTCTTCTTTACACAAACAGACAGAGATGATAAAAATCCCTTCTAACAAAAAAACTGTCAAGTAAGAAATAATTTAATAGTGACTTACTGAGGCACAAGCCAAGATCCCAAAGAATCCAACTTTCTGCACCATGTGCTGGACCCCCAGTTTTGCTCTTGTGACAAAATCCTGAGAGTAAAAAAATTTAATAATTTTAAACACAATATTGCAGTTGGATATGACTGGATGTGATTATTTACCTATTTTAAAGAAATTTGACAGCCAGGTATCTGCTGTATAGCTTACACTAAACATTATTGAGCTCAATAGCAACAAATCAGGAACTTAGGGAATTAGACACATAGCACTTCATATTTTAGATGCAATATATAATTGCTTTTTTTTAATTGCCACAAGCCAACTTTTACTTAATGTTAAATTTGTACCCTTGTTACTGTATAGTATTTTGTATTATTCTGAAATGTTATTCCAGGTGATGTATTGAATTTTCTCATGTAATGCATTGTATTCCTTTGTATGCCATACACCAGTGAAACATACATATCTATTAATGTCTGCAGTATTGGACAATTATGTTTTGAATCACGATGACAGCTTTCAATACCGTTAACCTCCCCTGTATCACAGCATGCGCATACAAATGGAGATCTTGAACACATAATCACCATTTTCTTTTTTTCCTCTTAAAATAACCATGTGCTTCTCGCAGACACGTGGTTTTTAAATAAACGGTGGTGTTGTCTGCAGTGTTATTACACAGAACATGAGCTTTACTGAGAGCACTGTGGTAAAATACCTGCTATTTCTGAGCACTGTACGATTTTTTTTGGGTTTGATGACATTACAACTAAAACATGTGTTGTACAAAAGTGCAGAGGATCTTTTGATCCAATCTCCAAAACTGTGGGGGTGAAACGTCTGTGGTAACAAGAGAGAGATCATAGACGATGCAGGAGGGAGAATAAAAAGGGAGACCAAAAAATGCCAACTCAGTATTGGAAATGTAAGTACTTTCTGTGTTATAATAATATAATATATGTGATCAATATTTTTCTATCAGAATTCTCATTTCCTCTATTTCTCTGATTTTTTAAAATCTTTTTCTTAATGTATCCAAAGTAGATTTGATTATTATATTTCATTGATTATTATTGTAAGAATATTATTTAATAAAACAAGACATTATTAAGTAAATGCTCTTTTTTCCTTCAATAATCCACTCACAATTTTCTCCCAAAATGTTTATAATTCTTCTGTATAGAAAAGGGTTTCTATTGTTGATCAAATAAACACATGCCATGAGGGGATTTTTTTAGCATATTTTGTGTCATTCCCATGAGTTTATTAGAACTTAATAAAGATGCTTCTGATGCTTCTGACTCAGAAAAAACTTCTGGCCGATGCGCATGAGGATTAATGACAGACATGTGATGCCAGGTTTGCTTCTTCAGCTGAGAACAAGTGAAGTGAGAATAGGTGATGAAGACAATATTCACAACTTAGCTGCTTTCTCCTCTGCTGACTCAGCATCTGATCTCAGCAGTCTCCAGTCATGTGAGCTCAGTTCCTGACAGAACTGTCTGTCATTCAAATTAGAGGCCAGTGAAAAGAGACACGGGAGGGAGCGAGGGAGGGAGAGCGAGCAAAGCCTGAGGAATGATTAAAGGGGGAACAGTGCTCAGAGTGACTCACCCAAGAACAGACAAATTTACTGGAAGTTTAAGGAGGGAGTGGCTTCACTGAAGTCACATGGCCCTTTAGGACCAATCAGTGGGCAGTGGCTCCATGGTCAGTTGTGCATCATGAAGATAAAACTCAATTAGATAAGATCATTTCATATTGAGTTGACGGGCAACAACTAAGAACTAAACAAAGGGACGGGGCGTTTTTAATTGAAGACTGAAGGTTGGGTCGTCTGGGCCACCTTTCTCAATAAATGCGTAAAATTTCGGCGAACTTTTTTAACCATTTGCTTAATCGTAATTTTTCACCTAAATAAAGTGAAAATAATGCATCTTCGATGATAGACACCTTTTCCAACTTCGATTCAAATGAAGCAGATCTCAGGTGGGTAATGCTTCCTAAATCCTTTTGTCAAATATTCATAGTATTTGCTGTATGTGCCTGTGTTAATGACCTTCTAAAATACAGATATTAGACACAGGCAACTCTGACCTGAGCACCCTGAGCCTGCTCAAGCATCTCCTCAAACTCCTCGTAGTCTTCATCATCTGGATCAGCTCCCGACTGACGAGCCGCTCGGGCCATGAAATATGGGGGCAGCTCTCCGATGGCAGTACCTGCACCCTGAATCCAAACAGTTGGAAAAGTTACATATTTTTATTATTTATTTTACACATTCTGACACAGGTACTGTACCTATTCATTCCACCAACTTTTGATTTTATAGACTGACTGAAGGCTCAAAAACTTTCATTAATTTTACTGCCCTGCAGGCACATGAGCTCGCTGGAATGGTATTTACATGTCCTTCAGAGACAGGATCACTGTATCATCTCTGTATTCAACCTAATACCTACCCACATGCAGGCCTCCAGGCGAACCTTTGACATGATTGAGAAGAGAGTTATGCTGCTGTCCACCACTCCACCTTGGGGACAGACAATCTGGTCTGGGTATGGAGGCTCTGGGAAGTCTATGGAGCCGCACTCGTATGCAGCCAGGGTTACCGATGCTATGTGAGGACCCTAATGCAGAGAAAAAAGGATGCTTTCATGAACAGAAAAAATAATTGGGACATAAAACAGGTAAAGACATCCATTATGGTCATCACGTGTCATGAGACACTTGGACATGTGGCTGTAACTGTGGAAAACACAGAAGTTAAGAGAAATTAAGCAGCAGGATGCACTGCAACGGTCGGGGGAAGGAGTATTTACATTATTGTAATTATCAGTCTTGTGTCTATACACCTTAAATTTTCTAAGCAACAGCGGGACCTGTTTAAATACTGTCAGTTAAATTCACCCTGTTGCTGTTGCATGATTAAACACGGCTCCTGTACTAACAGTATCGGCTGTCCACAGGTACAGACACACACCAACAGGAGCTGAGTCACAGTCTGTGACAGGTAGGCATGTCATCATTTATCAGTCAGAAGGTGCCTGGTTAGGCCGAGCCACCTGGCCCCAACCACAGTGGGCCCACCTGTAGCTACAACACAGTTATTCCATTATGAGTCTTCAAGGTGAGACAGACAACACTGACAGTAGATGGACAGCACACAATGAGTGTGCGGTGACTGCTAATGCCCCCCCCCCCCCCCCCCCCCCCCCGAAACTCTCCACCCTGCTCCGAGTGTGAGCCCACAGGCAACTTCTATATTTACACAACAAAGTCTCTTTCTTACCAAACAGGACTTCATTAAACAGAATTTATCCTTCAGGACACAACAAGTCAGTGTTAACAGGTAGTGAGTCAGAGTTTGTACCCAGATTCTAATGCACTCATCTGACAGGTGATGCTGTGGCCTCCTGCTTTCAACCTTGTTGTTTGCTAAAGCTACCAGAGTAGAAATCTTCACATACAGGGTGAATAAACCACTTAGCTCAGTTAACATTTAGCAAGTGGATTTCACAATGTGGCCGTCAA
The DNA here is from genome assembly GCF_024713975.1 of Paralichthys olivaceus. Lineage (NCBI taxonomy): Eukaryota > Metazoa > Chordata > Actinopteri > Pleuronectiformes > Paralichthyidae > Paralichthys > Paralichthys olivaceus. The sequence continues at coordinate 9,876,939 of NC_091103.1, read as the reverse complement.
ATTTACCATTACATCCCATAATATGAAATTGCTAGATGGAACAAACAACATACTGACATTTAGGAAGCAACAAAGATAAATGCCAAATCGAAATTATGAGATCAAAAAATAAATAAATTGAAATTATGAGATTAAAAGAGATAGCAAGTTAAATTATGAGATGCTAACCCCTTTATTTTCAAAGAGCTAACTCATTATTTATGGGTACTTACAAATTATTTGTTATTATTATTTGATATACAAACTTGTTATTTTCAGATGGCTACACATTACGTTTGGAAACTACTGACATCTCTAAAAAAAATGTCGTAAAGTAAATCATGATTTTCAGTTCGAGAGTCATTACTTTCATATTATAATAACTTTCAGGATTTATTTTTTGGCAGAAATGGGCTTCCATGCAAACGAGGTGTTCAGATTGCTAGGGTGGTGACGCAACAGGAAGAACCATAAATTACTTTTAGTCTGTCCTATTTGCAGCATGAATGAGCTCAGCAAATTTCACGCCACTCTCCTGTGACACTCTGACCTATGGGTGGCACAAGATGGATTGTTGGTTGAAGTTGAAATATTTGACTTAAAAAAGGACACAAAGTTTCCAATATTAGGGTTCATCCTCTGGGCATCAAACTAAATCTATGGGAAACTGGTCAAATGTTGTCCAGATGAACAGATTGAGGGTAGGACTGACCAACTGGTGGACTGGAACAGTGAATAGTCATTTAAGCGTTAATATTGAAATATGCTCTAAATTATTGGTGATATGATCAAATGGACACATTTACAAGTAAAAGCAACTATATCTTGGCCTGTTTCCTTTAACCACAATATTTAGAGTATAATTCAACACAGAGGAAAAGCAGTGACCTCCAAAGCATCACCATGAATCATAAAATAATACTGGTGGTGAGTGAATCCCCTTTCCCACGAACAGAATGATCTCACCCTCTCTGTGGGGCTAACTTTTAATGCTCCAGGCATGAGGGAGATTCACAGTGTATATCTGTTGTTTCTATGTCTGGTTTTTCCTTCAACGTTAACTCAGGGAGTTTCCTTTCCATGGCTGACATCAACATTGAGTAGGCAGCAGTCATAGGAGCTGCAGCACAGTGAACCTGAACTAAGATCTGGTGGGCTGGGAACAGCATAGTCTCCTAATGAGCCCGGCTTACATCATGTGGTTGGCGACGTAAAAACAGCTTTTACTTTTCTGTGCAAAAATTCCCAGGAATTTAGGGAATGCTTTGCATGGTGCTCTGGATGCAACTAATGGGGATATGCAGTGACAAATGAGAATGGTACCCAGCAGAGCACATACCTCTGCCAAGACCCAACATTCCCCTTAAAATCAAACAAGCTGCACAAAATTGCAAACATTCATAGATATCAGTCCTTTAAATATACCAGATTTTTTCCATCAAGATCGATTATCATTCCTGGGATATTAATGAAAATGCCATATCTCTTTTCCAGATCTGTGCCAAACTTTTATGGGTTCTTTTTTTGGCCCATGTCCACTTCTTCATGCTTCCACAAAGTTTTGCATAAATCTCTACAGCAGTTTTTGCATAATCAGGCTGACAATCACACCTACAAACATGAGTGAAAACATTATCTCCTCAGCAGAGGTGAATAAGGGGTCCTCTGGATAAGAAACATATGCATTTGTGACATGAAATAGGGAGACAGTTAAAACACAGGAACTAGAAAATGACAAGTGATCTGAAGCAGATTTTAAGCGGTTTGTCCTCAGAGTCTTCAATGTCTTCAAAACCAAGAGCCCACAACTGTAACCCTTTAAACTTGCTGTTGATTGATTGATTGATCGTTCAGTTAATAGTGTAATGTTCATACCCATTCAAAGCACCACATTCTAGCAGTTAGAGTCATAAGAACCCTCCCACCTCGAAAGGCAAAAACATGAGTGTAACCCTCCCAAATAACAGGAGGAGATCAATTATAGTGTCTATAAAGATGAGCCTCCAGTTGTGCAATAAATAGTTATGGTACTGCAAATGGAGGATTGTAATTGACTTCATTGCAAAAAGTTAACACTGGTTACTGTTGAACGCAAACAATTAACATAGCTAGCAAGATTATGAGAACACAACTGGTGGAGCTGTACACTATACAGACCAGGAGAAAGTGACATACCAATAGTAAAAGATCCTTCATTCACAGCAAAGATAAATACTTTCAAGCAATCTTTTATTCCATCTTCCCTAATTTTATGAAACAAATATGGAACTAAAGGGGCATTACACAGTAGATACTTAAGAGTGCACACAATAAATGTTATTAGCACCTTCCTCTATTCCATCATTGTTGGACTCACTGTACAAAGAAGCCCAAAACCACTAGGAACCACTCAAGCAAACATATGGTCAGCTGAAAAAGTATTAAAGGAGAGATTACACCCCAGCTCTGAAAAAACAAAACAAGGGAAGGTCACAGTAACATCTTTTCCGATTATTTCATTATAATGGAAAAAGCTGACTCAGCCTTCCAACATCTGTGTGAGTTCTGTGCAACAGAAGAGAAGCCACATCATCAGCCTGAAGTGGACGATTCCTGCCTCTCTTTCATTTTGATAAATTCTCCTTTTTAACCACAGCCAGGACAAATGACACAGATTTTAGTGACTAAGTCATACAGTCATTCTGTGACTGGCTGTCAGGGGAAATGACATTTGGACAGATGTAACAAAAGTGGAATGAGTTTGAAGAAGTCAAAGACAGTGAATATGGAGTATGACGCCATCATCTGGCAACTACAGGAAAAGACACACACATGACCTTTGCAGAAAAAGTTGTACTTGTAGCGAGAAGATAATAGTTTGTGGTATAAATCACCATCAATTTATCAACCTGCATATTTTAGATATACAGGACATCCTAATGTAGAAAAGTAAATGTATTTATTGTGTCTGTTTTGTACGTCTCCACTATTTTGAGTGCTGGTGTGCAACTGAATTACTTAATCGCTTTTAGACATTAACTGTGTGATCTCTCTTAACGCATGGCAGCCTGACTTGTACCTACCGTATTTTGAAATGTCTTGTCTACAATTAAAGGTATTTTATTCTGACTGAAAAAAGAAGTATGCTGTTTTCAAGTAGATGTCTTCTGTACTATCCCATATAAAGAATGTTTTTTATGTACACATTTCCAAACTGTTCGTGGTTTCTTACCAGATAGAGAAGGAAGGTGTGCAGGCCAGTCCCAAGGCCAACTGAGGACAGGATCCCAAGGCCTACCCAGTAGGCGCACCATAGAAACCTCTTCTCCAAGTACTGAACATACTACAGTGACAGAAAATGAAGTAAATAAACCAAATATAATGAAAGGAATAAAAAGATTTAGGGACATTTAAATTTCAAATAGTCATATCACTAGTTGTTTGCCATTATTTCCTTTGTATGTATATTACTTTTGATTATTTGTGGTAGCTTATCACTATTAAATGGGATTATCCTGGGAAGGACTTCATTCTAAAATTAAACTGTGACAGATCACTGAACAGAGGAATTTGTTAACAGAACATTCAGCCAACTATCTGTGTGATCAAGGGTTACTTGACAACAGGGCAGACCGCATCATCTCCACACATGAGCTTTCCTCTAGTGAAGTTTTTAGATGGGTTAAGAGCGACTTATCATTAACCTTTAAACAGGTTGGTGATGAAGCAATGCTGTTGATTATTAACAACACAAAAGAAAAAAAAGACCAATTACTCAAGCCTTACTTGTTGGTGTGCCCCCTCAGTGGAGTACAAAATGGAGAAAAGAGAACATAAGACCAGAAATAACAACACTATGCCTCGTCGCTGCCAAAGCCTGAAGAAGAGAAAAAAACAATATGTCAACCTGGAAAAAAGTACGAAACCTAAACACTGAAAAGATATTATGAGTTATTAACTGAATTGAATCAGAAGGGCTTAAAATCTCAAATGACCTTGTAAGTTTGACTACATAGTTTCCAAACAAATGTAAATGCAGTTGATCTTTCTACAATTATACTCACTATAAGCTGTATGATTCCAGCTTCTTGGGGACATAGGATTATCATTATTATTATTATTTTATAATCATCGTGTGCTAACAGGACAAAAAGTCTGTGTCACATGTGTAAGTACTCGTGTACAGACAAAGGCCCTCTTAAAAAAAACCTGTTCTACTTCTTACTGAAGCGTCCACTCCTTTAGCTTGATGAGGGTCTCCAGGAGAAAGTAATGTAGCGAGGTGACAGGCCTCCTCCATAACACCAGAGACAGACGCTCCTCTTTATCTTTCTGTCTCCTCTCCCTTATTGAAGAGTCTGGATCACAAACAGAAAGACAATCACCCCCACACACTGAAGCACCTGCAACCACATCGATTTCTGCATCCTGTTCAGATGGCAATGCTAAATACATGATATAAATAACACCAACAAGTTTGCTCCGGCATTGGTCTCTATAAGCTCAGTCGTCCGCACCTCTGGAAACTGAGAGTAAGCGAAACAAATGACTCAGCCTGAGAGTTTTTTATGACCATGTGGTGGCATTTACAGAGGTTACACAACATGAACTTTTCAGGGACACTTCAGGGGTGAATGTAAAATTAAAGTTTCACTGGAGACTTACCCGCAGCCCTGCCATTCTGTTTGTCTTTAGCTGCTGCTCGTTTCTGAGGCTGTTCACAGCTCGCTCCATTAGCTGCCATGTCAATCACCGTGTTGGCAGTTCAGGGCAGTCTGGGACGACAGAGACAGGATGACAACAACTTTACTGTGTGTGAACGAACAGAGTCCTCTTCACTGTTTGTTTCGCTTCCCACTGGCGGAGAGCTGACGACACACACTGTGGGACTCTGAGACGTAAAGCAATTCTTATCAGCGACTCTGAAGCAACACAACATGTGTCTGTTCCTGTGAACATGGCGTTATTAACACACCAGCTAACTCATTGAAACGGTTTGTATCAGTCGGGAAACCTCTTATAAAACAGGGAGGTGAATGAGTGGATGATATCGCAGTAATGTTCACAGTGAACTGAAATAACAGCCGTCGTGACGGTGAGCCTGTCACGAGATATGATGCCAAACGCGAGCACATCACCATCCTCCACATGCTAACCGGTTAGCCAACGTGCTAACTGCTAAGCTAGGGACGTTGGCGGTCCCTTTGTGAAAATAAGGGCGATACAATCAGTAGAGAGTCGTCTTTCTTCCAGAGAGGAGTGTGAACCAGTTTCTTACCGCTGCGCCGATGGATACACAAGAAAAGATAGACGATAAAGAGGCGAAAAGAGCGATGTTTGTAAAAAATGAAATGACAGCCGTACCTCTTTCCTGTCCTCCTCACCCGGAAACAGACGCGGGACGTGTCAAAGTATAACTCTACAGCGATTCAGCCATGAAGGACTGTCTACAAAACAGGGTTTGCTATTAGTTTCACGTGGAGGGATATATAACTACATAAACACTGAAAACAGACGCAAACTTTACAAAGTGCATATTTGCTTTGCCTGAAGGATATGTGCTTATTAACTCATCAAGAAGTTTATTTTGGAAATTCAATGAAGACGTATTTCCGTGCGCTGCATTTTATGGGCCAATCAGAGGTTGCCAGATTTGCCAATAGAAACAATTACACTACTTTGCTTTACTTCAGTTGTAACTAATGTTTTAGCTCATTAAGGGGATTTCCTCATATTCATTTAAAATACAGCAAAACCAGTTAAAGTTGCTTTAAGTTGAAAATGCTCCTGCTCTGGTTAGAGTTCTTTAAATTGTTGCTCAATTCAAGTGTCCACCTTGCCTGTCCTTTAGGCCTCAACATGTCAAGAGAGCATGCTTGGAAGATCTCACACACACTATGAGTCACACTAAAAACACTTTACTGCACAGAAGAAAAGCTGCAGACGAGTTGTATGCCACTGTGATATGGAGACAGTGAGCGACAAACAATTTAAGCTACATATGACCATTTATTCTTCCATTTTCAGGAGCTATCCCATTCCTCATGTGACATATTCACAAAAACATTCACAAAACTTTGCAAAGCTCACACGTCATGTTACATAAGCTCCCTGGGGGTGTTCAGTGATTCTATTTTACAAGGTCCTTTCGAACAGGTTCAGCGAGTGTACACTGAGGAAAGACACACACGACTGTTTCTTTGTTTTATTACAACACTGAAAGAAGCCTGAGTATGCAAAGATGCATTTTCACAACGTATGTTTTTAATTCTACCAACAAACAAAAAAGGAAATCTATACTTGTGTATGCAAGAAATAATCATATTCATTCATAACATGTTGTGCATATGACAATAAACCATTGAAAAGGAACGTTATTCATCAGTTAGTCAGACATTTCTGATCATGAAATTTTTTTCCTGTTATTAAAATAAAAGAAGCAACATATTCCCAAAAATATTTCACATATATACCACTACAGTCAAATATTGACCAAGGAAATGTTTTAAATCACCAATTTTAAGCAACCAGCACCCTTAATGTCAAAGTGGCCACAAACAAATGTGTAATTGTTTTGTTGTAGTTAAAAAAAAGGGGATTAAAACATGAAGCAAACATGAGGATAAACAGTCGAGCAAAGTGCTGTGGTTGCCCTCCTGCGTGTAACAGGATTTCTATGTAGATTGCCTGCACTGAAATCTAGCCAGCAGACTCAAATTCCTCATCGGCAGAATGAGACATTGCAGCTTATAAGGTCTCAGATAAGGTTACTAATGGAACCATAGGCACTATTTTAGCAGATGGCTTGTTCTATTCCTGGGTCGTAACCTAAGCAGGTAGTGAAAAGGGTAGTCCTTGTTGGTGTGTCTGTTTTCACTCATCATAGTGAAGTGACGACAGGAACTTATCCACATCCAAGTCGTGGGGAAAGCAATCAACGAGTTTCTTCTTCTCCTGCAGATTTAAAACAAAAGTCAAAACTACATTAATACAAATATGTATCACAACTCTACAATTAAATACCATTGATGAGGCGATGTTTGAGCTGTTAAAGGGGTTCCCAAATTTTCAGCCCGACAGCAAAATATGCCAGGACCCCAATTGTCCTAGAGGATGTTGATTTGAGCTTGTTCGCACAAGAAAATCTCTTTGTGTGCATGTAACAATGCAAAGAATATTGATTAAATATTTTCTATTTGTATTTGTTCATCTCAAATTTACATTTTTTTAATCTTTTGCTACAATCATGGTTAAAATATGCTATATTTCATTTTAAGTTTTAAATTGTATTTGATCTATGGAAATAATTTCACATGGTAAGCCCTGAAGAAGTCCTTTGGGAAACACTGGTTTATCCGACTTTAACTTTTGCATAAACACTTGATTATAATTCAAACTGCAGATATTAAAGCGCAGTTCATGTAATAAAAAAACAGGACAACAAGATGGACAACAACATGGGTTGTGGGAGTTTTAGTTACTGTCTGCTTATTATTACACCTACATCGGCATTACATTTAAATAGAGCTGAGAAAATCAATTAATAATTCAATTGAATGAGTATTAATGCATGAGCCACAATGTTTGTTATATAGTTATATATATAGAGCAATTCATCAAAAAATAATAATACCTGAAGAAAATAATGGTTATTTTCAGCATCTGAGAATGGAAAACTGCTGAAGCAGAGCATGTGTTACACAAAACATGGAGTTTTTATGACTCAGTGCATTATAATGTGTCAACTGACAAGTACTAGCACTGTACCTACCCGCTCTTTCTTTTTGCTGGGCGATAGTTTGGACTCTTTCTTGGCAGGCGCTGTGGCTGTGGGTGAAGACTGTTTGCGTTTTTTAGAGCTCTTTGAGCTTGTGGGGGACTTTTCTCCAACTCCATCCTGACGTAAACTGTCCTTCAGGGGAGTGCCCGTTCTAGCTATGGCAGCACGAGAAAGAATCATGAGTGTGTGAGCAGCCATGTTAATGCTGTTTTCACTGCCAGCCTCACTGGAGGGGCTGCAGGTGGGGACGTCCGGGGTGTTGGGAGGCATGAGACGCTTGTGAGGCCCTTCTCCACCCTTTTTCTGTCTGGAGGGAGTCCTGGGATAGTCGGTGGACTCCTCCTGGTTACAGCCGGTCCCGGGGGTACTGGGTAGGCTTATATCTGAGGTACTTGCTCCAGGCCTCTTGGCTGGGGTGGAAGGAGAGTTTAGTTCCTGGATGTCCTGCAGCATCTCAGCTGCCTGTTTAACCAGAGAACAGGTCTTTGACTGGGCTTTTGTAGCCTTGGACTGGGGATTAGATTCTGGTTGAGTGACAGCTTGAGGGTTAAAGTCGCTTGATGCTGAGGATGCAGATGTAGACGGTTGCTGTTTAATTTCATTCTCCTTGTTGGCTGTCACATTTGGTGTTTCCTGAGAAGGATTCCTCTTTTCCGTGCGGCCCTCTCGTGATTTGGCAGGAGCCTTTTCTGCAGGTTCTTTCCGGCTACTTTCCTCTTTGTCCTTTCTACTTCCTGGTTTCGTTGCAGAGTCAGAAGACATCCTAGACCTCTGAGAATCATGAGCTTTTGCTTCTCCACCATCATGTGTGGGTTTCTTGTCAGTAGATTTTGATCTTCTTCCTGATTCTAACTTTTTCAAAGTCTCAGGCTGTGAAGAACCAACCCTGCTGGCACTTGCGCTTCGAGACTCTTGGTTGTTGATCTTATGATCTTGTTTGCGAGAGTTCTTTTTAACAGGATCTTTATGGTGCTGTTGTGGAGGCCTGGAGTTCTCTGCCTCCTTCACTAACCCTCCTGCAGTCTGGGAATCTGTTGAGCATCTGATAATCTCTATTCTCCTCTTGGGCTTGTTGCCACTTAAGATAGCAGGCCGTGTTTGAGGGGCTAGTTGAGTTTTATCTTTCCCAGGTTGCTGGACAGATCTTGGTGTAGATGTATTTGTGGCTGCAGGTGAGGTGGTTTTTGGTGTTTCAGTAGTTTGTAGTTGAACTCTTGCAGAAGAGTCAAAGCATAAAATTCTACGATGACTGGAACACTTTGCTGCATCCTGCTGGCTCGTCTTTTCAGCTGAAGCAGGTTGAATTACTTTACCAACCACAGTTTCCTCAGTGCCTGAAATTCAAGAGAAATATGGTCAAAGCAGCAAAGCAATGACAAGAAAACAGGATATCTGAATATACTAAATCAGGGATTACTACTCCATGTTAGGATGTAACTTACCAGCAGTTGTGGACTGTTTGACTGCCACTATGGAAGGTTTGTGGTTGACGGTTTCTGGCTGCTTTACCAACAATGGATTTGGTATGGCAACCAGCTGTTAATAAAACAGAGATAAGTGTTATTGTTCTGGACATTGCTAAAAGCTCCAAAGCCAGTGGAAACCCCCTGAGGTGAGACTGCACTCTAGTCCAAGTTACACAATTATCAAGTATATATATATATATCTTACTGTTGATGGAGCCTTAACAATAGTGGGACAATAATTGGTTTACTTTTTCAGATAATAAATATCATTGGCTCATTATTATATTCTGTATTTTATCACTTTGAAAAAACAAATACAAATAAGAAGTATAATTTATAACTAATTCTGAAGGAGATTACTTGAAGGGGGGCACAAAATTAGATTTCATTCAAACAATCTTCACAATTTTCACAAATTCTGCCATTTGTTTGGAAACATTATTTATTAAAGTTTGATCTGGGGGTGCTGTTAGAGCAAAGCTCACAAAGTTGTCAACATCTGTAGTACATTTCATGCAAACCTGCTCATTAGAACTCAAGATACTCTGCCATGGAGCAAAGACACATTTTCTCAAAGGGGCAGAATGGCAGATAAAAGGGTCAGCAGAGTGACCAGGCATCATCCCGTGTTTCTGTTAAAAATGGTAACACGAGAAAATACCTTGAGGCTCAGAACTACAAACTGAATATAAAGTTGTGTTACCTGATTAGACACCATCTGGACATTCCCCAGAGAGTTCGGGCCCACAACAGAAATAGGAAGCATCATGGGTTTAACAGGTGATGGTAAGATGAGGGCTGACCCTGCAAATAAAAAACAAAGAATGTTTTAACCAACACTAATTGTTGATGACAGTAATAGATGACAGACTGAACAACAAAGAATCAGGGACACCACACAATGAATGATGGGTGCAGATCTGGATTCTGCTTCATTGTTAAACCTGTGAACATCTTCTGAAAGGTAGGGAATAACCTGGAGCCAATGTACAGTATTGTTACAAAATGTTAATACACCCAAATATTTCATTGTTTATAACAATTAAAATAAAATGCAATTTCTTTCTCCTTTTTTCATTTTTGCAAATATAAATCAAAATTATTGATTTGTGTATTTAAAAAAAATCAATGCTTCTGTAATATTGACAGGGAGTAACAAGTATTCTTATTAATTGCTCAATTGTACATGCCAGTTAAGAATTTTTTGTTTTTATGTTCACTTATTTATTATTGTTTCTATCCCTTTGCAGCAGCAACTCTGCAAATGTCCCCATGGTGGGACTAAGAGAGGAGTATCTTATTTTATCTAATTATTGTGAGACTGAGACTTTGGTCTTTTAAGATTAAGTCTTGTACTCCATTGGATCTTACCAGTGGAGAAGCTTCGAGGATGAGTTGAAGTAGTCGCCCCAAACTGGTTGGTAGGCAAAGGTTGTCCCTTTGAGACACCAGCAGGGAGTAGCACCGGTCTGGATTGAGCGTCTGCAGTCGGGGGTTCAGTCACAAGGAAATAGCTGGCAGTTGTTCCTTGGAGAGTAGGGTTAGTGTTGTCCAGGGGTAGTTGAATTACGTAGCTTTGCTGGGCCTGCGATGTCCCTGTTAATGGAGATGCCAGCAATCCCCCAGCCTTACCGGTGAGGGGACTAGCCATTGCCTCAAAGCTCTGTAAACCACTAACTGCCTGTGCAACCTCATCCAAGTTATTCTTTGGGGTGCCAGGGTTGCCAGGGACGCCAGAGTATCCAAGGGACTTGGCTGGAGAGGAAAGATAGATGGTGGGCATCTTATCCTCAGAGATGCTGGAAATTGCCTGATTCAAGGCAGCGTTGCTGGCCGACTCCTCTTCCTGGTTATCGCTGATGATGATCTTCAAAGAAACTATACCGCTGGAATCTGAGGCAGCCTTGCTTTGGGGGTTGACATTGGTGGAAGAAGGATCAGGTGCTGATGCAACTGGGGCGCAGGAGGAGAATGATGCAGGGGAGGCAGGTGTGGATGAGGCTGGGGTAGCGGTGAGAGTTGTAGAGGCAGAAGCACATATGGGTGAGTCAGGTGTTGCTCTGAATGGTGCAACCGAGGAAGCTGATGGTGAGGCAGGCACAGCTGTAACTGTGGCGTTTGAGGAAGCAGATGTGGAAGAGGCAGAGTCCAATGTTACGGAGTGAGTACACACTGGAAGAGTGTATCCTCTATCGCTAGAAACCGCGATAGCAGACAGGTCAACAGTCGACGCAGGAGTGAGTTCAACTTGTACAGGAGACAAATAGGCAGGCTGATTACTCAGAGCTGAAGAGGGGACTGTAGGTTGCTCTGTAGAATGTTGTGCTTGTTTATGCTCCTCTTTGTTATCCATATTAGAGGTTGACGTCACCAATGGTGCAACAAGAGCAGCAGAGGCTCTTGATGAGGGAACAGATTCACAGAGGCCAGTTGCGGAGGTGCTGTCTTTAGTGGCAGGCTCAAAAGAGCTCATGCAGTCTGAAGGAGGAGGGGGTGTATTCAATGGTTCATCAATATCCATCGGTGTAACAGCAACAATGTTATTGACGAGCGAGGCTCTTTCTATTCTGTTGGAGTTCCTTGCAGCAGGTGAGACACCTTGGTGCTCCCCATGACTTACTAACAATCTGGCTGAACTGCCCTCAATTCTGGATGCTCTACCTCTGGGGGCAAGAAGCGTTTTCTTTAACAAGATGGAAGCAGCAGACTTCCTGGCCTTACGATCTTGTCCGGCTCTCATCTTTACTGTCACAGGGTTTGTATCAGAAACGTTAGTATCTCTCTGTGTAGTGCCTGAAAAAAACAAAAAAACAACAAAAATAAAATCCTGAGCAGCAATTAACACAAGTGCCCTTCTACTTGTTCTACTAATTCTGACAACATCTGAACTGGACATGAAGTTTGAAGTCAAACACCTGTCTCTACCTGTGAGAGATTGAAGACCAAGTGATGATAACTGTGTAGTCTTCATATAAAGGTGCACTTTTGACTCAAAACAATACCTGGATCATCACTCGCAGGGGGTCTGAACGTCAATGAAGATCCAGCAGCATCACTCTCTTCGGGACTACTGCTCACATCTCCATCCCCTGGTTCTCCATCAGGGAATTTGGATTTATCTGGAAATGCATAATTGAACTTTTCATTGTGCTTTCATACATAATTGAAAAAATACAATATGAACAACAAACAATTTCATTCTAAAGGGGTGGGCCATAGTTACTGTAATCGAAGAGGTCAAAGAGGGCCTGAAAAGCTGGGTCGGACTCTGTTTGCTCTAAAATGTCGTGGATGGCGTCGTCACTCATGTGGATTTCTCCCTGTGTCAGAGGATATGTGTCAAGACATAATATGATGGCACACAGGGAAATAAGAACAGAGACAGTGATTATGCTATTATGATACTGGTATTTATAGTTTTTCAGCACCTGTAATCCTAGGATTTCATCTATGGACTGGTCTGTCTCCATTGTGGCTGAAGAGGCCTTTGATGTTTGCGGCGTTGGCTCACTGATGTTACAGACAAAACAGAGGAGAAAACAGTAAAACCATTCTTTACCATGCCAACAGTCATTGTCACTGCTAAAATAATGAGCCATCAATCAAATGAACCTAATACGGATGCAGCGAGGTAATGTTGGGTTCCAACTCAGCACTTACTTGGCAAGGATTTTGTTGATGTTTTCAGCAAGCTTCTCTTGTAATGATCTGTCACCCAGTATCTTGTCACGTGCATTTTGTATCACAAGTTGCTGTGAAGAGAGACAAGGGGTATTATTATTCAATCTGTAAAAGGTTTTATACTTAAAAGAGAGAGCATGGATTTAAAATATTAGATTAAGTGTCTGCTGCATCATGTCATCCACCAAGCTGAGTCAAAAATGAATGTCCTATAACTGCAATAGTAGAGAGGAAGTTCATCCCTAATTTGCTGCACAAGACAGATGAAGAATATTGTGTGAGTGAAAATCCCTGAAAACAACAAATATTTAAAAAGTAAGCATGTTCAAGTTTTCATTGCTGAATAAAGGTTCTTGCCAGGAACAGATGATGGTGTAGCAAAACAAGAAGCTATCCTCTCCACTGCTAGAGACAGCTTTGTCAATTTGATGCTAAATTCAGTAAGTAAACATCTGCTAATGCTTAGTTTGCCATTAAACATAGCACCTAAGAGGTAATCTAACATGAAACATGCAGATCTACCTACAGGAAAATTTTCATCAACAACCTCTTCAGGCTCCGGTTCAGCACTGACGCTACTGACAGCTGTGGCAGATCTTCCAGGACCACTGGCTCCACTCTGAGCACCACCTCTCTTCCTGGGTGTGTCCCTGAGGGCGAAAGGAAATATTTTAAAATGGCAGCCAATATGCACAAGGCATAGACAAAACAAGATGAGCATAAAATGTTATACAGAAACACCACAAACACCAAGCAAAAAATATCCATTATCATAGCAGACATTTGGACTCATGGTAGTTTTTTCTAGTCAAGTTTTCCTATGGTGAAGTTAGTAAAATGTCTTCAGGGAAAAGGCTTGTTTTATATATCTATTTATGTACTTTAATTGTGTATTGAAAGCCACAGTGGGTTAGTGGGGAAAGTAAGTCTATTTCTAAAAAAGAGGTGGTTAAATATAATTGCAATATAAAAAGTATTCTTACCATTTCCGTCGTCCAGGGGACATTGGGCCTGGATTTAGCCGATTCTCTGACACAATGATATGAACCGGTGAATCCCCTGTAATGAACAAATGCGGTCACACATCACTCCAAAACTTTTTTGGGGACTTTTTATAGAAAGTGCCCATTTTGAAAGTCCTACCCAAAGAGTGACTGAGACAAAGATTAAAACAATGTAACAACAAATATATAAAAAGCATGTTTTATCACACTGACTGGGTGTATTCAGTAATCGGCTGCCATCGTGGATCTGTTGGGGTGCGCCACTGCCAAGAGCTTGTCTGATGTGCGGAGCAGAGTAGCTCACAGGGGTGGAGTGGCTGAACATGCTGTGCGATGTGTGTGCCGGGCTGATGATGGAGCTTGTTTCAGAAACTGTAGAGCAGACCATAGAACCGGCTGAAGCCACAGTCAGGACCCGCTGTCTTGCCATGTTTGCTAATCCAATGCGTGAACGTGCTGCAAAGGATAGAGGGAATAAAAAGTTGTGTTTATTGTTTTTCCATTTAAACCTTAAATCATTATTTGAACAGTGTTTCTTACATTTTGTGAATTTATTTGTGTTGATAAGGCTTTGCATGCTGTTGTTAGAGGCTTTTTATTTATTTGAAAGGTAGAAATCATGACTCAAAGGCACAAGTAACTTCATTGCTGGGTCAAACACACTTGTGTGAGTGTCCTTTAAATGAATAGAAGACTATCTTGAACACGTTTGTGCAAAAGTAATTGAATGAAGAAAAAAAGGGCACACTTACTTCTCTGACATGCTGATATAGCTGGCGAATTCTGTAGTGACCTTAAAGAAAGATAGAGGACAAGGCAACAATATGAGTGATGAAAGTCAACTATTTTTAGGAAAGATCATTTCAGCTTGAGACAGTTGCAGTGATTTGAGATATGGAAACTTGATGAAGATAATTACTTGATTTGGTTGAGTGTAAAATCCAACTTTTTCCACAAAGAGGTCATCATCACAGGTACTTCATGACAAGACTCTGAAAAAACAAACACAAGTGTATACCATAAAGTTACATTTTGTAATAATCTAGTAATAAACATTACATTTCACGAATAGCTGTATAAAGTGTTAAAATGTCAGAGGGTTGTTTGTACCAATTCAATCTATATTTGTTATAATTTCGTTGGGCTTGATTGATAGTGTAACAGACAATAACTAGCAACTGCAACCATCCATTTTTGCCAAATTGCATGAGTTCAGTAAATGCTGATATTTTATCCTGACTCTTAGACATTAAGGGTCGATGTCTACACTTACAAAAACGAGCCGTCAACCTTCTCCCCTTTGCTCAGGCTCTGCTTGTTTTGTGTTACTATTTTCTATGTGATCAACATTTGTCACTGGATTTGTTTACATATAGTTGTATTGTTCTTCTTCTTCTACTTTGTTCATAATGGTTGTGTTGTCTTTTGCATGCACATTTGAATGAGTTATTTATGGATAATTTGAACCTGCATTACAGGAAGTATTCATCGTAAAATAAAAAGCTTCTTTAGCAAGCTAAAGCCTTCCTTCTTCTAAGGTTTATGTGGTACTGTATTATTATTATTATTATGTTATTGATAATAATATATGATTTAAATATAAAACTGACATTACTTCAGTATGCATATCTACTTTTTTGAACATTTTCAGCACGATTAACAATAAACCAATAAGACTGATAACAGTGATCAAATAGGTCACTCGAATCGTGCTGCAAAATGTTCATCTGTTTCATCTCTAACGGTGATAACGGCTGATAAACTCACCTTTTGTTTTGGCAGCCACATACTCATTTAAGATGGTTGCGAGGCCTTTCCCAAAGATTGACTGTGTGGAAACCAAACAAGAGATAACACATGTAACCATCATCTTCATATGAAATGTTAACAATTAGTGAGAGGACTTATCAGAGAGAGAGAGAGAAGCTTACAAATACACAGGCAGGAATAGTCCCATCTAGTGTGGTGTGTTCAGCATACTCCTTCAGATTGGGGCTCTCATGGATGAAAGCTTGGCTCGTGGCGGACAGCCCCTCTTCTTGGAGGTAACCTGGAGAAAGACATTTATAAAACAAAGCTCAGACAGTGAATACAACCTTTACATAAATGCGTGTCGAGGCTCCGGGCGCCTGTTCACACTTCAGTGTCTTTGTTGACTAGTGGTGGGTTCAGGTCCTATTGTTTAGACTGACATCACCAGCACATGAGTGGGACTTTATCAGAAATAAAGATTCAGAGTCAGTTAAATAGAGATTTTGTGACAGGCACAGACATGTCAACATACCATGGGGAGAAAGGCTGCAAAAGCAACACGGCTACAACAAAAATCAAACCATCCAGCTCATGATCTAGGATCAATAAAGACCTGTATACAGTTGACTCGGGAGATAATACGAATAAACACTTAATTATGGCAAATTCAAGCGGTTTATCTGCAGTATCATCTCGCATTAAAGGGCTTAACACTTTGGGGACAGACAAGAGAATGTCAGTTTTTCATTTTCTTCCTATTCTGCAGACTTCACGTCAACGCATCACACCGCCACAGCTTCGGATTTGAGAGACTCACCCAAAACAAGCCGCGCGACGTCCGACGGCAGCAACATGTCTGCTCCTCACTGGACACGAGTGGCGAACAAGCGAATAATGAGCTACATGTTCGGGGGGAAATATGTCGGAGACTCGTTATTCAGCGTTAAATTGAAATAAATCCGCCGGTGACAGAGGACGACCGCAGAAACTGCAGCTCACTCAAAAGGCGGGGAACTCAATCACCTATACCCCGGAAGTGATAGAGTAATCTGCCGTTTCGACTCCTGGTAGTTGTAGTCCTTTCAAAAACGTCTAACTCCACTTTATCCCACATGCTGCCACATGCATGTTTAGTATTAAATATGTTAAATGATGACTTTGATTGGCACTCTGTAGATGTGATAGCACAGCAGCTAGCAAAGCAACAAGTGTGTTTTGGTATTAGCATTAAAGCTAAAGGACTCACTCTACTCTGCTCACTACTACTTTGACCTGGATGTGACGTAGCTGCTTCATCGCGGCTCTTGGGGCGGGAATTTCCTGCTATCTGCGTGTACGTGCTTGTGTGAGTGTTTGTCAACTGCGTGAATGTCAGGTCTGGATGGGAAAGTTGTCAGAAGAGACTCAGCAGCAGCAGCAGTAGCAGCAGCAGTAGCAGCAGCAGCAGTAGCAGGCTCATCCAGCACTGCAGCACCACAGCTAATGTCTGCTCGTGCGTGTGTGACAGCTCCGTGACGTGATCAGTGCAGAGCAACAGATCAAGTTTAAAGTAAGTGGGGTGATGTTGTGTTGCTAAAGTTCGTCCTCAACAAGGCCGGACTGACTGATCGATTTAAACAGTTTGTCACCAGTGCTTTTCAGAAGAGATCTGATGCCTTTGTGAAGTGAACACTGTGTAGACATTCAATAACGTTGACTAATAACATCATCATCACCATCATCCTGATCATCATCCTGATCCTGTCTTGTCAACATCCTGTCACAGCAGGTACAACAGTCTACCCCACACTGATGCACACTGTGCCCCCACCCACTGCAGCACCATGAGTCTGGCTCTTCATGATCTCCTGGTCTGCTGCAGGGGGCTGGAGAATGATAAAGCCACAGAGAGGAAGGTAATCACAAATGTTTATAGACAAATGAATCATATATTGCTGACAGCCCAAGTTTTACCAGTATGTGCAATATAAATCAAACTTCATGCTTCCAGAAAGAAGCCGAACGCTTCAGACGGCTCCTCCGATCTCCAGAGGTCGTGCAGGAGTTGGACCGCACCTCAGGAACTAAAACTAAATCGTCCAAGCAGCTCACATGGGATGCTGTTTTCAGGTAACTCCCCTTTGCATATATGCATCTTTTCTATTTATGCAGCATAATCCATCTAACATTATCCAGTATAACACAAGTAACACCTGGGTTTTGTAGGATTTTATGTTAAATCCTATTCAAATAACTTTATTCTTCCCCTAAGGGGGCAATTCATTATCAACATATTATTAAACTATATCAAGAGTTCTGATTTAGTTTGGTTCAGTTAAGTCAGAAATGTTTTTAATTTCAACACTTTGCTTTCGGTTTTGCTCACACTTAATTTTGCCATGTCAGATTTCTGCAGCGCTATGTCCAGAAGGAGACAGAGAGCATGCAGTCAAGTAAATCTGTCACAGCGACAGCACTCACCACACGGAAGAAGAAGATGGCGGAACTGTGCAGTTTGATCAAATACTTCATTCGCTATGCAAACAAACGTAAGGACACTGTCTTTTGAGATCCAGTACAGGTTTACAGTTAAGTGCACACGTGCACAATATAGATTAAAATATGTTTTGTCAAAGTGGGGAATATTTTTGAAATGTCATATCTTTATTCACTGTAACAGAAAACACTGTAAGTGATCTGAATTACACGTATCTACTGCAGTTACTTTGTCTCTGTCTCTACAGGCGGGACTCGTCTAAAGTGCAGTGAACTGCTGAAACATGTGATGGAGGTGGTGCAGGGCTCTTACAGCTGCTCTGCTTATGGAGAAGATTATAGCAGCCTCCTCGTGAAGGACATCCTCTCTGTCCGCAAGTACTGGTGTGACATCACCCCACAGCAGTGGCACAGTCAGTGGTCATTTTGTCTAAATGTTCTTAATTTCTTGATAAAATCTGATTATTCATCCTGGTTGATTATGATCAGATGTTAAATGTCTCATATTAATAAGAATGGATATAGCCTTACTTGCTCATTACATTGTGTTATAACCACCTGACATCTTACTTCTGTCTCATCTAGTTCATGCTGTTAATCAATCCCCTGTGTGTTTTTGTGCTCCTCAGGTCTTTTGGAGTTGTACTGTGGCTTGTTCAACTCTTCTTCCAAATCCATAAATCGTGTTTTAGTGAACAGAGTCATCCACATGGTGGTGCAGGGCTGCTGCACGCAGACTGATGGATGTAACAATACCCTGTTCAGCTTCTTCTCCAAAGCACTGCTTAACGCCAGGTGAAAACTTTTACTATCCTTTTAGAAAACATATTATGCTAATTACTCCCAACGCTTATTTTGTTATTTTTTAGTAGTTATTATAAAGAACCCAAGTTTATTAAATAAATGGACACATAATGTAGAGTTTTCCCTTTGTGAAATCCTATGTTCCTGTTAGGCAGGAGAAACACTTGGCCGTTTTGGAGCACCTCGTCTCGGCTCTCAACGTATTCTTGAGGTACTCAGCTATGAACTGCAGAATGAGGGTGTGCCACCTGGGAGAGGAGCTTCTGCCATCCATACTGTACATCTGGGCAGATATGAGGCCCAGTCCTGCTCTTAAAGAGGAGATCGTGGAGTTCTTCAATCTGCAGATTTGTGTTCATCACCCCAAAGGAGCCAAGACTCAGGACACAGGTGAAGTGATCGTTCTTTTTTTTTTTAAAACAATGTGTTTATTATGCAAGGCTAGGACTTCATAGGAGGTTCATTCATGCAAAATCATTCATGCAAAACCTTTCTTAATAGATTTCAAACTTTCAAATACAGAGTGTCAACCTTTCGTTTTGGTATATGTCAGAAAATGTATCTCATACCCGTCTGCATTTTATTGTATCCTTGGGCAAGATACTGAACCACAAATGTATGTGTTTGTGAAAGGGTCATGTGACTTGTACTGTAAAGCGCTTTGCTTGATACGAATGGAAAAGTGCTTTATAAATACAGTCCGCTTTCCATTTACCAAGTTTTACTAACTGATAAATGATAAAATACAATAAAATAGCATGATTAATTAAAATCCAGTGGGTGAATGTAGGGTAATCATTCCAGAAACCTGAAGTTTGCTTTGGAAAATGGTCAGCACAACATTAAGGTCAAGATGTAAAGAGAACACACTTGTATGGTCTATAATTAAACAACTAAGAGAGCAGTTGTTCACCCTCTTATTTATTAGGTGCACATGCTGAGGACTGGACTCGGTGGAGGAGTCAGCTCTACAATTTGTATGATGCTTTGGTCAGAGAAATCAGTCATATCGGCAGCAGAGGGAAGTACGTCAGTGGGGGGAGACACATCGCAGTGAAAAACAATGTCATTGAGCTCACAGCTGATATCTGTCATCAGGTAACACAGATCAAGTCTCATGCATGATTGAATCATTACTCTATTTGATTGTAAGAATGAGAAAAAAACGTTATGACAGCACCCACATCAAGTGCTTGATCTACCTGTTTTTCCTGCATCTTGTAGTTGTTCAGCAATAACAATGACTCCCACATCTTGGAGGTGACCCAGGCCTCCCTCAGAGCCACACAGTTGGGAAGTCCCACCCCTGGAGCAGCCAGCAAGCGCCGCCGTATCGAGCTTGGTTGGGAGGTCCTCCGAGACCATCTTCAGCCTCAGCACAGTGACTTCGATGTCATACCATGGTAGGAAAATCACAACACAGTTAGCATTAGAACATGTTAAAGGTAAACTATACTTTAACAACCTTTTTGTATACTGAGAAATCATTGAGGAGTGACCCTCATTTACTATGATATCGAATTGAATTACAGAAACAGAAAAAAGAACAAAAGTGGCATACTAATACACAATTTCACAATTTACCTCAGAAAAAGCTGACAAAAACCTTTGGATTAGAACAAACATCAACACCATCAACAACACTTTTTCATCCTGAGATAGTTGTATTATCTTTCTTTAGTTTTTTCATTTTGTGTCTGTCAAGTGTTAGAAACGTCTTAAACACCACCACTCATTTGCTGTGAATCCTGTGAAGGATCTCCTGCTGTATTCTCACATCGGCTCATTTGGGGTTTTCACGTCATGATTTTCCATCCTTCTTTCATTTTCCTCTCTCAGGCTGCAGATCACTGCGGTGCTCACTTCCAAGTATCCGTCCATGGTGCCCTGCCAGGAGATGGTGCCTCTGCTCTCTGTGTTGTACCAGCTCCTGGCAGAGCAGAGGAGAGGAGAGAGGGGGCTGTACGTGCTGCGCTGTCTGAGGGAGGTGGCCCGGTGCCAGACCCGCTATCCTGAGAGGGCCCAGGTCCACAGGGCAGATTTGGGAAGGCTGTGGGGTCGGGTATGGGCCCTTGCACTACGGGGGGTCAGCTCGCCCCAGACAGAGGCCCTCAGCCTGGACCTGCTGACCTCCATCGTCTACGGAGAACTAATTAATATGGACAGAGAGTTCTGGAAGCTTTTCTCTGCATCAGCATGCAAACTATCACAGTAAGTTTCTATGTTTTCTCATTCTGCAATGTTAAATTTAGTCTTTGTTATTAAATGGGTTGTCATGACAAATGTATGTATATTAGTGTATGCATTTAGCATCACCATTTTCTTTTATTTATCTACAGGAGTGCTGCCATCTGTCTGTGTCAAGCTCTACTGAAGTGTCCAGTCCCTAAGGTTCTCACCCTGAGGTCAAGCTGGGAATATGTAGGGATCACAGAAGGATCTGGTTCTCCAAACCTGAAGGAGACCCTCATTGCATGGCTGCTGATGAGTGACCAGAGTGATGAGATGGAAGATAGCTCCAGACCTCACCCCATCATTTGCAGGTTTGTCAGTCAGTTGCTTTTCCATGTACACTGCAGATTTGTAGGACTAAAATTGGAGATTTTTATCCTGGCTCTATCCAGACTCACTATAAATGTACTACTAAATGTATAATCTTTACAGTTTTCCTGCATCGCTCACAGATTGTTTGAGTCTGATCGTACATCTTTATATACAGTCTATGCTCCACAGAGAGAAAAAGGAAATTATGCTAACAATTTACTATCTTGACTGCGAGACAAACATCTGCTATTTGATGTTTTCCTCTGATGTTGTGTACAGAGACTTTCCCTACAATTTAATAGCCGACATCCTGATCTCCCTGACCTTGAAAGACACCAGAGCTGGCCTGAACTTTCTGCTGGGTGCTGAAGGAGCTGAGAGGTAAGACATCATGTCTTTCACAATTCATGCTACAGTGGTAGCAACTCCCTCTGTACTGAAAACAATGAAATTATGAAATAATAATTAAGTTTTCTTTTTTAAGTGCCTTTATTCAAGAGCAATCCTCAATTGCTGCCAAAGACAACCTGGAAGAGATCAAGAGGCTGTACTTACAGTTCAGCTTCAACGTGCTGCCCTCAGAGGTCAGAGTGACCAAAGAGTCCCTGAGGACTTCATCAGCTCACGGCCAGTTCACTGCTGTCCCCAGTCTCAGAAACAAGCTGGAGCAGTCCCTGCTTTGTGTGGCTGACACACTACTTAACTGCTACTCTCCTGATGTGAGTGGAAGTTAATACTTGGGTTTATGTGTTTGCGTTAGTGTTCACACAGACAGACTGGTATGTATTCTGATCTGCTCTCCACAGTCTCTGTCCACACCTCCAGAGTGTCTGGTGCGCTGCGTCATTCTGCTGACTGGTGTTTTAGCAGCTTACGTCTCCACTGGGGTTCTGACTGAAGAGAATGCCTGTCACTCACAGCTCCTCAACAGGGCAAAGGTAAACGTTCAGACTCAAATGCATGAAATGTACCACAGTCAATCGTCTTAATGAAGAGCCAATGATCAGTTTGCCTGCTACCTTGTGCCCATTATCCATACTGGTACACATTTATGTTAAACATAGATTGTATTTAAAGATGGACAACCTGTGTCCACTTCGTCCAGAAATTAAGCTTGGACAGAAATTCATTTTATGCCGTGGATGTCATTTTGAGCTGTGTAGTAGAGATCAGGGGATCGATCCAGGTAGCAAGGTCCCGTCGGAGAGCTGTATGTCATCAAACTTTATGTACAGTCGATGATTTTGAGTAATTAAAGAATTTTAATAATTGCTCGGTGTTTTTGTCTGTAGACTGTGACTCAGGACTTCACTGGATTTGTTTCAAGTGTGAAAGTAAAGATGACAGAGGAGGGGACCATGACCGCTCTTAGGTCTGTCATGAAGCTGTGCACACAGTCAGCCAGCAGAAAAAACACGGTAAACCAAAAAGAGTCATCACCACAGTTCAGTTTGTTGTCAACATGATGGAAAGTTTAACCATTGATATCCATGTATTTCTAAATAAATGAGATCACTTTAGATAAAACACTTCTTTCTTCTGCAGGATAAAGTTTGTTCCATCTCCTCCAGCCTGTTTATTTTGACACTGCCAGCCAGTCTCCTCAGTGAATTAGCAGAGATCTGCAAACTGTTGGTAAGCGACAGGTACACAGTAAGATGTAGAGACTCATGATGTTTGTGGTCTGAGGACGAGAATGTGAAATTCTTCCTTTCACTAATGGAGCCACTTCACTGAATTACCCTCACTTCCCTGTTCCTGTAGCTAAGCAGTGTTTCTAAGAGAGTCAATGTTTTGGATGAAGACGATCACATGGATGATGACTTGGAGATGACCAGGACTCAACAAGGGGACAATATTGACCTGTTTGAGGATGGTGAGGAGTCTCACAGCAGCACCGACGGGACCCACAGACAGAAGGGAGACAGCACTGACGCTTCTTGTGGACCAGGTAAGAAAGGATCTCTTTCTGTCTAAATTATTGCCTTTCTTTGAATTGTGGTATATTTTAGTAAAAATTAATTTATTACCTCAAAAATTAAAATGTCAGTACTGTTAAAACAGCTACTTAAGTTCCTGGTTAAACCTTTTTTTTTATTTGTTGGTGTTTTTTGTGTGTGTGGTTATTTGTCACATGCAGAGACACAGCGCCACATAATTTCAGTAGCTTGTAAAGACTTGTTCTACTGGTGAGTGTCACCAGAACCAAAAATAACACAAGAAGAATATTATAACCTCCTTGGTGGAGCACCCAAGACACTGAGGAAGCATGTGAGGTCTGACCACATTCAGAGTTGGTGTGGGACCTATGTGGCATTGAAGAACCGCCTTCTCAGCTGACTATGGGGTCATTATTGTAGCAAAACTCTCTGCTGATTGTCCCATCAGTGGATCAGAGGGAGATGATGTCTTGTGGTTCTGTCCTCCCTCAGGGGCCAAAAGCTTGTTAGCAGAGGATCATCTGGCCCAGCAGGACATGGCTCTCCTCGCCATTTTGGAGTTCCTGTGTGAGTGCGGCTCTGTCCAGCATGTCCACGGCCTGCTTTTCAAACCCCAGGAGGTGCGGCGCAGGCTGCTGCTGCTGCTGGAACAGATTGACTTCAGCAAACCGCTGCACCTCAACATGGTGAGCTGGGGTAGAGAGTCGCTGTGGCACAGTTGCAATAGTGATTCCTTAGCTACCGAACATTAACATCTGGTTCTCTTGCAGTATCTTGTTCTGCTCAAGAATCTTCCTGCTGAGGACTCACTTTCTCCAGAGGAATTTGATTTGCTGCTGCGTCCGCTGGCGTAAGGAAATAGTTCTGCTGCACAGATATATTTTATTAGAGAAAGAGCAGTTCTTGATAATAGATGTTGTACTCAAGGCAACATTACCTATTCTGTGTTTCTGTCAATAAGTGTCTCTGTTTGGTTATAGAGATTTGTGTAGCCTGTACCGTCAGGACCAAGAGATCTGTGCTGCTGTGCTGCTTGGTTTGTTACCCTCCATCAGGAGCCTGGGGAGAACCCACCACATGCCAGAGGAAATGAGACATGTTCAGGGATCCCTGCTCCAAGTTCTGTCCGGATTCTGGTAAGAGGTATATTTTAATACTATGACCTTACACAGGGTTGGTCTGAAATCATGAAATTAATCCTCTGGTTGTCGCAAGGTGCTTTAAATTTTTGATGGAGGATGATCAAGTGTGAAACTTGTCTCCCCTTGTTTTAAAGGAGAAATACTGTGTGATGCTCATATTCAGGTTTACATGTTCAAACGCATCTCTTTTCTCAAACTGTCCATTGATTCAGCTCCACTTTTCAGCATCTGTCTGAAATGCTTGGTTTTAGCTCCTCTCTCTCCTGGTGAAGCCCAATCTGCTCTTATTGGCCACCTGGCCCACTCTATATTCACCTACATAGAGGAAAGGGAAAAGCTGAAAAAGTGTGTCCTTTAAATTCAATTTTGAGTCGATACCAACTGTCAGACTTTGTAAACATAATTTTGATCTGACTCTGATTCTGCATGAAGATTTACCATTACGAAAGTCTGTCTGTACTTTTTATCATTGCATTTTTGACACTTATTCATTCATCACTTTGTTTTTTAGTTTCCTGAGCCAAACAGGGAAATGCATCGCAACTGTTCGAGCTGCTTTAGTGCAGTGTCTGGTTGCTTTGCTGGAGGTAAGCTTTCACAGATTGTTTCATTTCCAAAGACTACGTTGACTGTTTTAGACTTTTTTTTCTAGCTGTCAAATGTTAGATTTGTATGTTTTACATCTCCTGCTAAATCAAGTTGTAAGCCAGTCAAACCTTTATCGATCTGATTAATGTTTTGTTTGACAGGGAAGTAAACTGTTATTTGCCTCGTGATATATTGGTTCCCTGGGGCCATTTAATAAATAAATACATATAGACAAATCTTTCCCCTCTTCTTCATCTGCATTCTGTTCACTTACATCCTCCTGACATCTCTCCCCCTGTGACAGGCTGACCCCTCTTGTAAGTGGGCAGTCCTAACTATTAGGGAGGAGGAGCGTCCAGTGTCCGTAATCCTCCCATCTCACCTGGCAGATACCCATCACCAAGTCCGCATGCTGGTAGCCATGTCAGTGGAGAGGTATGCTTCAACTGGGAGCTGATTTACCACCACTCTATCAGAATAAGATAGGTGTGATAGAAAAACATGATGGAAATCAGATAAAAACTATTAAATAGATTAAATGAATAATAGTTGTGACTGTCACATTATTCTCTTTTGCATCCAGGTTGTTTCTGGACATGAGATCAGAGCATCCTGATGAAAGGAAGATGCTGCCACTCAAACACCAGCAGGCTGCTTTTGAAAATATTTACCTGAAGGCTCAGGAGGGAATGAGGCTTCCAGTGAGTTCATACTCTGTTCTTGCTAATCGTGAAAAGTTAATAATTTCTTCCTAATTCAGCCCCTGTTTGACTTTTTCTTACTGTGCATCATACACAGAGATGCAGCTCTTCAGAGGACCAGAAGGATGAGGCGTTCAACCGGAAGACCACACTGTTGAAGAGTTTGTCTGTGGTGCTGTGTTGTAGTTCAGTGTGTGAAAAACAGTGTCTGTTTGCCCTCTTCCAGTCCTACAAGGAGAACAACATCGAGGAGCAGCTTATTAAAAAGGTAACAATTTCAGAGCATTGTACATCGTTGAAAACAAACGTTTCAAATGCTTTAATTCTGGTATTGTTCTGGTCCTTATATGGGTAGCCGTGACACAGCAGCAGTAGCTACAATGTAATCTTATGGGGCAACTGCGACAATCCATGGAATTAGGTTTTTTTTACAGCTTAAAGTCTCAAATTGTTATTCTGGCCTTGGGCCGTCTCTTTAAGTCTATTTTGGGCACATTGAAGAACTTCTGCAAAGCTCTGTTAATCAGAGGGGGGATATCCTGGCTCCCTCTCGCTCCATGTCCATCTGTATACTTTGGCTCAAACATGTAGGACTGACCATTGAAGTCAAATGCGTTTTTGATGTTTCCACATCAGAAAAAAATTCAGCCATAATAGTGTAATTCATCATACTGGACAAAAGTTTTTTTCAAGTACCAATTTACAGCCTGACATTTATAAACATAGGGTGCAGGGTGAAAAGTACTGGAATTCCCCTTAAAACTGTTTTAATATTGAATTCAGACAATACTGTGAAAGGATAAAAATGTCCAAGGATTTTTTTCCAGCAGCTTGACAAGTGAAACTTTAGTTCAGGTTTGATTTCACTCTTTTATCTCTGTATACCCTAATTATGAGTCAATAGTTTGCTCATTTCTCTTTAAATCAGTAATTTTCAGAAAGACTGTTTCTTCTTCCCTTGACAGATGTTGTGCAGTGTATCCAGAGCACTGGGATACAGGAGTGTGAAAACATTTGTCACTTCTCACTTGTATTACTTGGTGGCGGAGTGGCTCGCACAAAGGCAGTCTGACGATCGATACACTCTCGGCTCTTTCCCCTACGCGCTCCTTGACCATGACGCCATCAAAGATTTCTATAAGTGAGGAAATAAACTTTTCAGTCCGTTGTGGTGTTTTGTTGTTGTCATATCATATTCAGTGTACATTTCCCCAGTTTTTAAAGTCTATACTTTCCCTCACACTACATTATATAAAATTTCAGTGTTCAAGACTTGACAACAAGGAGTTAATGATTATGAGTGCCTGGTTTTTAACACCCTGTTGTCTCATATCCTCTTGTAGCTCTACTTATCAGGTATTGATCCCCCACCTGGTCTTCCTCGATGACTTTGAGCAGGTGAGGTCTATCGGTAGGTATCTGGAGAAGGACTGGAAGGAGCTGTTGGCCGACTGCTTCCCCAAGATCATGGTCAACATCCTGCCGTACTTCGTTCTGTCTGGCCAGGAGTCGCAGGTTGCAAGGCAGAGAGAGACGGCCCACAGAGTTTACAACCTGCTCAAAGATGCCGACTGTCTGGGCAAACAGGTAAACACAGATATAGAAAAACCTAGACCTAGGCCTACACTACAAGATCAGAAAATAATGGTGAAGCAAACACTACATGATATTAAAAAGATTATTGCTCCAGAGGCAGTGATGCACCACCTCACGTCTCTCATGTGACCCCATGGGGAAACAGTTGTAACCAAACTGGAGGGTGGCATGGAGCGACAACTTGCTATTATGTTAATAAACAAAAGCAGAAGGTGAAAAAGGTCTGGATTGGAAAATAGTTGCACTGACAATGTCAACACTGGTTATCTATTATTCAGTTAAACTGGACTGTTAGCTGCTCTGGTCTCTCTGTCTCTCTCATTTGTTATGGCTCTGATTTGATCATCCCAATTTTAAATCCAAAATATCAAACATATTTCATAATTATCGGGATGGCCCTAAAGATTCTGTGGGCAGTTCAGGAGGTTTAACATTGGTACCGACCAATGTTCCAGACCTGATTTCTTATCTGAGTCTAGTTGGCTTTATCAGGGTTAAATCGGCCTGATATTCTTGGAGTCTGAGCCCAGAGTAAGTGTGCTGTGTCTTCAGTAATTGAAAGACAGCTTTGCTTAACTGTACATCACATTTCTCATGTTTGGGAATGTGTCTGCAGCAAATCGACAGCCTTATCCACACTAACCTGCCGGACATAGTGGTGGAGTTGCTGATGACTTTGTATGAAGGAGGTGGAACTGAAGGAGACAGAGGAGAGCTGAAATGCTTTGTAGGGTAATGATATTTAAGATTTACCATGATTGTCTTGTTATCTACCTCATTTTATTAATTAATTCTACAATTGTATATAAATCCCCATTATTTAAGGTAGTTTATCTGTTAAATGAAACATTTGTTTCTCGCCCCCTCAGGGAACTGGACCCTGTACCAAACCCACCGTACTTCAGCTCTTATGTCATCAAAGCTACTCTGGACTACCTGAGCAAGTGCCACAGTTCCAACCACAAGTCACTGGTAGCCATTCTGTCAAAAACTCCGGTAAGGTGTCTCTTATGGGAAGTTTCTTTGTCTTTGTTCTTTTATATCAGTGCAACTAAATCATCTTTTTTCGCTGTTTTGTAGATTTCTATTCAAAGGATCCTACTGGCGGTGTGTGAAAGAGCAGCAGAGACGACCAACGGCTATGAACGCCATCGTATCCTCCTCATGTATCACCTGTTTGTCAACCTGCTGCTCAAAGAGGTGAAAGACGGTCTGGGAGGAGCCTGGGCCTTTGTGCTCAGAGACATAATCTACACACTCATACACCAGATCAACAGCAGGTCGGTTCATGTGCACATGTGAAAAGATATTCACATAGACATATTCCATACGAAGCTGACTCAGTTTGTGTTCCTTTCATCCACAGACCAGTTCAGGGCAATGGGGTCTCTGCCCGAAGCCTCTCTCTGTGCTGCGACCTGTTGGCTTCTGTGTGTCAGGCAGCTCTGCAGTTCTGTGATGACGCTCTAGACTGCCACCTACAGGCCATTGTTGGGTCTCTCACGGCTCAGGTCATCAGCCGGCCCACCATCTCACAGCAGGTTAGTGTATTTTTCTGTTTTTCATTCAAGCATATAGACTTAATGCAACATGTTGTGCATCAAAATGTATACTATGCAGCATGTATGGACATTAGAAACTGTACAAAAAGATGGATGACATGACTGCTCCCTAAAAGTGAAGCCAAAGTGTCTCGCTAATCACCTGGTGGCTGAATGGAGTATAGGTCATGCTAATATGGAGGAAGTCCTGCTTCCTCCATGTTGAAATAAAACTGTGAAAAAAGCCCAATGATGTAATTTTCATTTTTGTGTCTGTAAAATTACTACTTCCTTGTTTAGAAATTTAAAGACATACATTTAGATTTCTCTTCTACCTCTTTTTATTCATCCACCCCTTCAGGTGCTTAGTCTGTTGCAGTTTCTCGTGATTGAGAATCAACAGAAGTTAAAAGGAGCCATCAGCAGGTTGCAGCCTTTTCCCGACTTGCCTGAATTCAGAGAACTGCAGACTGTACAGCACAGGCTCAAATATAATACTGGGACCTTTACGTTGCGACAGGTGACAGAAACACACACACATACCCACACACACACACACACCTCTACTGTTTAGTATCATCCTGTAAGAAGACTGAGCTCAACACATTGAAAATATTCCCTCATTCACTGTAGTTAAAAGCACCTCAAGTGTTCAAACTCATGTTTTTATGTTGCAAGTGTGTTTATGCTGAGGGACACATGTAATTATGGGACATCAATTAGGGGCCTGACAAATATCTACGTGTTACTATCAAGTAAAGTTTTTTGGATGCATATGTTGATCTGATTCTTCTGTGTTTTGATGAGTGGAAATGTCATAGTTATCAGTCTTTCCTTTTCATCGCTGACCTACTTCCTCAATGTTCCATCTCTACAGGAGATCACCCACTTCCTGTCAGTGACGTCCTGTGACTCCTTACCTCTGACCAGACTGGAGGGACTGAAGGAGCTGACCAGACAGCTGCATGACAAGAAGGAACAAATTAGAGACCTGCTCAAAGAGTGCCACTGTATGGGAAAAATGACCTATGCATAAATAAATGTAGTCATGTTAAATGTCTACTGAACTTAAATGTTGTCTGTGTTTATCCCTCTTGCAGCTGACCCCAGTGACAGCGTGCTGGTGAAGCTGGTTCTTAGTCTGCTGCAGCTCTGTAAGCTAGCAGCCAACCAATCGGGCGGAGCCGACATACTTGGTATTAAATCAAATACCTTCTACAGTAGGGCTGTCAATCTTCCTCTATAATCGCATTCCAATTTAATTCCTTTTTATTTTTAATATTCAAATTTACTATTTAAATAAAATTTAGCTTTCTCTTACTATGTACTGTTCATTAGCAGTGCGTGACACATCTATTTACTCTGCGAGCCACACAGTTCACTGCAAAAATCCATCAGTTGAACGGCAGTTTTATCTGGTGCCACACCCTCCCTGTGTGGACAACACAAGCATGTGAGCATGCAAATTGCACATTTGAACAGTATTGATTTTTTATTTGTTTTTATTATTATTGAAAATAGTTCCCACAGCCCTACTCTGCAGCATCCGTTTGCTGTGGTCTTGGCCTCGTCTGTCCAGTTTGATTAGTTTCAGTTTTTTCAAAAGGTTCACAAGTTTTAACACGACAAATCTTTTCCCACAGAGGCAGCAGGCAGCTGTCTGGGAGAACTGGGTCCAGTGGATTTCTCCACTATCGCCCTGCTCCAGGGCAGAGACCCCCTCTTTGAAAAGGCAATGTCTCTCTTCACCTCAACAGAGTCTCAGCGTCTATACATCATTCTCAACTGCATGAATGACTCGCTCACTCAGCAGCGGTACGTTTAATAACTGAACTGCAGTGAAATGAAAGTTTGTTGCACATGACCGGAGCAGTGAGGGGTTTGTGTTGATATTTATTGTGACTGTCTGTGCTGTGACTGTTTGTCAGTATTGAGGTGAAGCAGGCAGCTGCTCAGTGTGTGAAGAACATCCTCACAACCCAGTCTGGAGTTGACTTCTGGGAGCAGCACAAAGACAACAGAGACTCCATGTTGGCCTACCTTAATCCTTTTAGAAAGGCCAAGAGCAAGGTGGGTCAGCAAGATGTGTGTGTGTCCTTGTGTGTTGTATCATAGACTGTATATAAAGATGGATGACACGAGGATAGTACAAGATGGCAGTGCATGTATCTGAGATACTTTGTCTTTCTGGATAGTGGGAGGAATGGATACGCATCATCCACCATTATTTAAAATCTGTCGTCTATACCTGCTCTCAAAACAGGATGAAGTTTGAAAAACTTAAGCCATTTAATACCGATTGTATTTAGGTGGTTGCTGTGAGTGCTGTGGCGAGTTCGGAGGCTCGGGAGAAGCTGGAGAGTCAGGAGTGTTGGATCCCTCAGGCTGGCGGCCACAAGGCCTGGCTGAAGGCTCTCTGCACTGCCCTGCTCGACAGTGGAGGAGTGAAGAGTGAAGCACTGCTCCTGTCGAGACCACTGTGTCTGGTAAGCACATGGGCTTTGTTAGGGGTTTTGTCCCAGAAATTATTCACATCTTCATTATTCTTTGAATCATCAGTTTGAATGTGGATATATCTGCTTAAATATCTACATCTTTGGCTGTGTTTACGATATTATATCTGCTTTAGAGCATTTTGTTCATTCAAAGTCACATTTTATCACAATTTGTAGCTCAACCACTTTTAATCCATCCTCTAATCCGGAGCTCCAGATCTAACCATACCTTCTTTATATTTGTCTGTCTTTAGGTGAAAGTAGACTGCTGCCAGAGGCTGCTGCCCCTAATCATCCACTCCATCCTTCTGGACGACTCTGATGGCTCATGGAGGAGGTTGCTCTCATCCCACATTCAGGACTTTTTTAGTTTCTGTTCCAGAAGTGCTCAGGCTGCCAGTCGCTCTGCCACACCTCTCAACTCTGACTATGGTAAGTGTTGGACAATGACTGATAATTAACCCACATTAACAATAATTATTGTGTCCCCTTCAGCTTCCTTTTCATGTTCTTTGACATTGTGTTGGAGTTTATCCTAACGTACACTCCGCTGGAAAGCAGAGAATATTTTTCATCCTGTAGTTCAATCTGTCACTGAGTCTTTTACAGCGACTTCATGATTGCATATATAAACATTTACACACAGTTATGACTCATCACAATTTCCTTGCAAAATGTTAACGATCTGGCTGTTTTCCCAGAATGCTCATGGGCCTCACACAACCCCCTTCCTATTTTATCGCGTGTTTTATCGCCACACAAAGTAACTCATTCTCATAAATTATGACTTGACTTCATTTGCCTCAATAACTTTAATGTTTATCAGCATGTTTTATTGATTTGTATTACCATTATTCTCTATAATTATTCCTGCTCTTTATTTTTTTTTATTCATTGTTTTTTTATTATGATCTATTATGAACTATTTATTAGATGATGAACTGTTAAATCTTAACTATTTTTATGCTATGTCTTTATCTTTCCTTTCATGTTTTCATTTTTGATGAGAATTTAAAATATTAATTTCTACAGAGTCTGACACGGCCAGCCAGGGTTTGTATGATAAGACCTCTCTGCGCACCATGCTGGCGGTCATTGACTATTTGAGACACCAGCAGAGACCACTGGAGTCTGAGAGGTTTGTGACATCATTGTAATTAAGTTTGTTTTCACATAAAAAATGTAATGTATTGCATTTTCTCTCATGGTCTTCTTTATGATTTGCCTCAAATGGGTTTAAATAAAATGTAATCCTATGTCTTTGCTGCTATAGATGATAGTGCAGCTTTCATAGTGTCTATGAAATTAACTGTGCGTCCTTCTTCCAGTAATTCCTGCGGCACCGTGTGTAACTCAAACTTCTGGCTGGAGCTGAACTACCTAGAGGTGGCCAAAGCTGCTCAGTCGTGTGCAGCTCACTTCACCGCTCTGTTGTACACGGAGATTTACGTCGACAAGGTCAAAGCTTGCATGGAGGAAACCCGCAGGTCTGTTTGGAGTAAAGCAGAGGACATTAACTACATGAGATCTTGATTGTCTGATTATGTATTACTATAAAACATAAAAAGTTTTATTTTGCATCACATTTAAAATATTCACTATTTACTGTATTTGTAATGAGCAATTCAATATTGAACATTTTTGTAAAAAAAAAAAAAAAATTTAAGTAAAAATCACAAAAATATGTAAAGCTGCTCAAAAGCTAAGTCCGCATCCCTTATTAATTTTTTTGCAGTTTGAGTTTCACCAAGTCTCTGTTTGTTGATCCCTGTATTCACTAAATCTGCAGAACCAAGTCCAGAGCGACATACAAGCTCACTTTTGAAGAGCACAGCCAGAACGTCACCATCTCCAGCCTGACAGAGAAAAGTATGGAGGACACCAACATCAGTCTGCAGGTTAGTTCTTCATGTCAGATAGTCTTTGCATAAATCATTTTATTTTCCCAGTCCCAATGATGCAAAGGATTTTAGATTTTCATTTGAACATTATAAATGTCTTTAAAATTGTATGAAGTTCAGTGCAAAGTCATTTTGTCATGAAAATACAAATAATTATTTCCATGCATTCACACTCAATATAATGTGTTTGTAGGAGCTTCTTATTGAGGTGTATCGAAGCATCGGAGAACCTGACAGTCTGTATGGCTGCGGAGGGGAGACTAATACCAGTCCACTGACCAGGTAACAATTAGCAATAAGTTGATAATCACAGCTGCAACTGGATGTATAGTCAGTTACATGTAAACTTTGTTTAGGATTCGAACCTATGAGCATGAGGCTATGTGGGGGAAGGCCCTGACCTCCTACGATCTTCACTCCTCTTTGCCTGAGACCACGCGACAAGTGGGAATCGTGGAGGTGAGATCATTAATGCTGCATGGGAACATGTAGAAACATCAGGATAAAGAGCAGCCTGTTTGAAATTAGATGATTTTCCCTGTTTGCTCAATTCTTTAATCTTATATTAAGCTGGCCCTACACTAGAGGATAATTAGCCCTCCTCAAAATTGCAGGGCCGTTTCAGATGCGAGGACAGGTTGTCTGGCCAAATAACACTAACTGGCTCTCTGAGCTTCCTGGTGTCGAACAGTTCCCAAGTCTCTGGAATCACCTCTCAAAAATAATTAGTATAAATGCCAATTGTGTGTTCCTGTGTCTGGATTCAAAGTGCGTTCTCACGATTAAATCAATTACTTCTGTTGGTCTACCATGTTTTTACAGTCAGATCATATTTGAAAATCCTCTAGTGTGAAGCAGGCATAAGGTGTAAATGCATACAAATAAATTCCAGATTTATAAATTCTCTCCATGTTGAACCACCAGGGCCTGCAGAACTTTGGTCTGAGCAGCATCCTGGCCACTTACATGAGGGGTTTGGAGAGCGAAGGGGTGGAATGGGGGGCTGAGCTAAGAGAGCTTCGGTTCCAGGCCGCATGGAGGAACACGCAGTGGGACTGTGAGCTGTCTGAGAGGTGAGAAGACAGAGCACAACCACACAGCTGAGAGGGTAGTGTCAGCTGCACAAATCACAACTATCATTCATCAGAAAGTGGGAGGCAATTTCGTTTTATATGTTTTGTTCATCTTCCAATAATCATTGTTGTATCAGGAGTGAGAAATCAACACCTGGCTTCCACGAATCAGTGTTTTCTTCCCTACAAGCGCTGAGGGACAAAGACTTCTCCTTATTTGATGAAACGCTGAAACAGGCCAGGTATGATAGACACTGAGACACTCTAAATTTCCTTATCCGTTTCTTCATTGGTAAAAACACTGTGTGTTTCCACAGGGGCGCAGAGGTGGAGGAGCTGTGCAGAGGCAGTCTGGAGGCCGTTTCTTCTCTGTACCCGGCGCTCAGGAACCTTCAGAGCATCAGGGAGCTGGAGAGCGTTAAACAGCTCTTCTCGAGGTGACAACAGCAGCACAGTCAGTAACACAATGAAGAGACTATGGGATTTATGAGAACTAGTTAGTTTATCTTTTATTTCATGTGTATTTCAGACCCTTCTCGGATGTGACTCTGAGGGACGTTTGCAGCCAATGGCGGCAGCACTCCCAGCTCCTCGCTGACAGTGACTTTGCGTTGGTTGAGCCCATTCTGTCCGTCCGCTCTGTGGCCCAGCACACCCTGATGTCCAGGACGGGAGACACAGAGAGCACAGAGTACCTCAGCTCTGTGCTCACTGACCACCTCATGGAGCTCTGCCAGCTGGCTCGCAAGGCTGGGAATACACAGGTAGAATCTGAGTGTGTGAACGTACGTGAGTGTGTGTGAACAGATTTAAAGATTACCTTTATTCTCCAGCTGAATA
The DNA here is from genome assembly GCF_024713975.1 of Paralichthys olivaceus. Lineage (NCBI taxonomy): Eukaryota > Metazoa > Chordata > Actinopteri > Pleuronectiformes > Paralichthyidae > Paralichthys > Paralichthys olivaceus. The sequence continues at coordinate 9,841,658 of NC_091103.1, read as the reverse complement.
TGATCACAGTGTTTTACTGCAAGCTACTCACAGTGTTGTGATTCCTGTCCAGAGGGCAGAGCGGGCAGTCTTCCAGATGAAACCGCACGGTGGCGGAGGGTCCTGGATGTCATCACCTGTGTTGTCATGGCAACTGGAGGAGGCCCAGGTGTTTTGGGCAAAGGGAGAGCAGGGTCTGGCTCTAGGCCTGCTGAGACAGATGATACACAACCTGGAGGGAAAGGTTGGCCAACAACAATACTTAAATCAAACAGCTTTAAAAATACATGAATATTCGGAACATCCCTAAATGCTATAATGCCGTTCACTTTTCACAGAAGAATTACCCAGAATGCCCCACTGAACCACTCTTAATTTTGTAATACGTTTATCAGGTGGATCTAAATCCTGCTCTGGCTCCAGTTTACACTCAGTGCCTCAGGCTGTGTGGTAACTGGCTTGCTGAGACCTGTTTGGAAAGTCCCGGAATCATACTGGAGAAGTACCTGGAGATGGTAAGAGGAGGTTTATGGTATGCTCATGATACACCTCACACAGATGTATTCCAAATTAAATTTCAATGAATTGTGAAAGGGGAGCTAAGCTGGGCTCGATCTTCTAAATGAGGTGTGTAAAAGAATGGTACTTAAAAAAGCTTTGGAATCTATCCAGTAGATCACCAGTAGATGGCGGCAATGGCTACAATATAATCTTGTGGAGCAACTACAACAGTCCATAAAATGTCAACTAAAAGCTCAAATTGTTATTCTGGATCTTTGCTAATCAAACTGCCCTAATTGGGCCCAGGCGGATAAATACTGGAATCCATCTTTAAGGTGTCTGTAAATACAAATTATCTTAAATTCTGTTGCACAGATTTAAAAATGTTTCATCCCATACCCTAACCCTCAAACCCTGATTCATGTCAACAGTAATCTAAAAGGTCTCATTAAGTCTAATATGTGTTACATTAAACATATGAAACTCTCAAACACTCTGACACACACATATATCTGTGCACATATAATATAATATTAATACTATACACATTTCTTACTGAGAAAAGAAACATTTATTATCCATCAGCCGGGCAGTATCTGGCGACCCACATACACACACATAAATAATTTATATACATCCAGAAGAATTAGGTGGAAGCCCAAAGACAAAATATCAACTATAAAGTCTGCAGGTATTACACTTTATGTCCTGAGGCTACGACAGAATAATGTGGACAAAATTAAATTATTCATACTGTCTGTGTGTTGCCAACCTGCTGAATGAAATCATACTGTCTTGTGCTGTGCTCATGTTTGTGCTGTAGTACATCTGTTAGTTACAGTCCTCCATTAAAAAATAAAAAAAGTGTTTATTTTTACCCTATTTATTCTGTTTATTTTATATTTTAGTTTTCTGTGCCGTTGTTTTTTTTTTTGTCCGACTGATTTGGATTTTTGGAGGCCAGTGTTGATATCAATAGTTGGGTGTAATATATGATTCCTTAAATTTTGTTTTCAAACACTTCTGACAAGGAAATGTAATTGATATTCAACAGTTTAAACATAAACTTTATTTTAAATAGCTATAAAACATAAAATTAAAAAGATATCATGAATACAACCTAATATATCAAACTTGAATTAAGAAAATATATATATATTTTTTAACATAAAATGTAAACATGAATGCACACCTTATACACACCAAATATAAACAAACATAAAACTGATGCGTCAATTTGGCAAACATACAACTGATAAATCAGTCATGCTCTAGGTTATGCTTTATTTAAATATACGTTTTTGGTCTTGTATATTAGTATAATAATTATTTTTTAACAACAGTTAAATGAATATGTACATTTTACACAATTAATCTTCATATATATTAGTTATCTGTTTTTTAAATTTTAACTTAAAATGAATTTTGCGTCCCCTCAGGCAGTGGAGGTGATCAAGGGGGAGTCGGGGGTGCAGGACTCCAGGCTGCAGAGTCAGCGGACTGAGGCCTTCTTGTCTCTGGCCCGATTCTCTGATGCTCAGTACCAGAGCATCGACAAATACATGAACTCCTCTGAGTTTGAGAACAAGCAGGCGCTGCTGGAGAAGGCCAAACAGGAAGTGGATTTGATGAAGGAGCGGAAAGTGACCTCCAACAGGTCTGCATGCCGTTCATGTCTGTTGATACGTTTTTATGTGGCTGGATGCATTATTTTTTCAGGTTGTCCATCTGTATAAACACACGTGGGTTGGTCCCATTCTTGTGAACAAGATATCTAATGAACACCTTGAGGAAAGTCAATATGGTCCAAATGTTCAGTTGGACTCAAGGATAAACAGATTAGAACTTGGTGGTCAACGGACAGGGTCACTCTGACCTTAGAAAATATGTTTTTGGTCTTTAGAACATAATATCTCAAACGCCTTGTAGGGAATTTCTTCAAATTTGGTATAAACTATCAGGTTGAACATCAATCTATCTTTTTTGCCTTGTAAACATGTTTTCTTCAGAATGCCTCAAGAGAATCCTTTCAAACTTGGCACAAACATTCAGTAAGACTCACGGATTAACTGATTAGATTTGGGTGGCCTCACAAAACATGTTATTCTTTTCTTAATACCTCAAGTCCATCTTTAGGGAATTTCTTAAAAGTTTAAACAGTTTTTCATATGAACTCAAAGATGAACTGATCAGATGTCATTGGTCAAAGGTCACAGTGACCTCATATTATTGTGAACAGGAACACCAGGGACTAGAACTGCACTGTTTGGCAGGGGGAATAATTATGATTTTCACTTTTATATTGCATTTTCTAAAATGTATCGAGGACAAATATGGATCTGTCCTTCCTTACTGTGACCGTGCAGGTACACTACAAAGGTGCAGAGGGAGTTGGAGTTGGATGTGAAGGCCCTGTCCAGCCTGAAGGCAGACAGACAGCGCTTCTTGTGTAAGGCGGTTGAGAATTACATTCAGTGTCTGAAGCAGGGGGAGGAGCATGACACCTGGGTGTTCCGTCTGGCTTCACTCTGGTTGGAGAATGATGACGTTAGGGCTGTAAATGACATGATGAAGGTTAGTAAAAAATGATATTCGTCTTTTAACTGCGATGTTTAAGGCACACAAACACACACATGGTCCTGAAAGTAATTTGGAATGAAAGCTACTTGGTTATATTTAAGACGAGAGGGACTTTAGTCTTCTCACAGAGCTTCTGTTGTTTTGTGTTTCAGACAGGGGTGAAGCAGATCCCCTCCTACAAGTTTCTGCCTCTCATGTATCAGCTGGCTGCACGCATGGGAACCAAGGTGGCAACCAGCATCACTGAGGATACGGGCTTCCATGATGTCCTCACTGATGTAATGCAACACGTTTTTTTGTACATAATTACAGCAGTAAATCTGTTTTATGGAAGATGCAGCCGACTACACTGACTTTTCTTATACTTGCAAAACTAGAATCTCAAACAGTGTGACATTCTGGACTGAAAATGTAAAAGATGTTTGCTTCACAGACATTATAGCTTTAAGTGCAGCGTTTGAATATATTTTCCCGCTTATCTGTCCTCACAGCTGATCTGCCGAGCTTCACTTGAGCATCCTCACCACACACTCTTCATCATCTTCGCTCTGGTGAATGCCAACAAAGATGAGAACTTCTGCAGGTCCCGGCAGTCGAGAAGTACTCAAAGGCAGACACCACCTTTCGATCTAGTGAGACTTTCATTCAATATAACGTAACAGCTTTTTACTGACATTTGGATACTTATCAGAGACTCTATATTAGTATGTGATTCTTGCTTTCATTTACAGCTTGGACAGTACACATGTTTATGAGAGAATATTCTTCCCAAAGTGTAATTTGAGCTGTTTTCCACATGCTTGAGTATCAATTTATTGTATAACCATATATATATATTTAACAAAGACAACATTTTATTGCTGGAATTGGAATCTCTTCTGAACCTAATTACAAATATTGTCACCAACTAAAATAGACTTTTGCCAAGTGGGATTTTGTAGATTGTAAGACCCCTATTGACTGGCAGGTTTTTTATTGTGTCTCTTATTTAAGGTTATTTCCCCCTTTAACCCACAAAGGAGAAGCACTATAGATGGATGGATAGATACCGTTTATGTATCCATTAGCCTTATCTGATTAGTTTAAAAATAATTTTCAACCTCATCCTGCAGCCACCTGTCTACTGGGCTTCCCTGTGGATCGTTTTAAACACCAGCAGTTCTGTTTTTTCTGAGCAGGAGCGTTCAGAAGTGGCCCGAAAGATTATCAACGCCATCAGGAAAAAGAAAGGCCAGATGATCCAAGGGATCGAGCGTTTGTGTGATGCCTACATCACTCTGGCCTACATGGACGCTAGCAAGCACAAGACTGAGAAGAGTAGGTAGATGGAGCACGGTGTGTTGCACACTGTTTGAACCACCATGAAAAATAATCACATTTTGGACAAAGAGACACTAATGTGAAAATAGATGTCAAACCATTTTGCTGTTTTGTTAATTATAGAGGCGATTCCCATCCCTGCTGATCAGCCCATCATGCAAATCAAAGACCTGGATGAGGTTGTCATCCCCACAATGGAGATTAAGGTAAAAACTATGAAAGATTATTAAACCATCTTTCATTATCCCAAAGAATCATTGAGGGCAACAAGGTGTAGTTTCCCCCAGCACAACTGATGATATTAATGTTATGTAACCTATACAAGCTTCTTTCTGTGAGAATTGGTTTCATTAAAAAGCCCCTAAAAATCTGAAATAATCAAATATTCTGACACAATCAATGATCAGTAATTCTGTAACTGTCCCATAATCAACACTAATGATGACAACAAGTTTTATAAGTTGATTCATTGTGTGACTAGGTGGATCAAACTGGTTGCTACGACAACCTGGTGACGATCAGGTCCTTCGTACCTCACTATCGCTTGGCCGGAGGAGTCAACCTGCCCAAGATCATTGACTGTGTCGGCTCTGATGGCAAGAGCCAGAGACAACTGGTCAAGGTGTGTGTGTGTGTGTGTGTGTGTGTGTATACGTGTGTGTACTTGCACAGGTATCTTGTTTTAAGGGTTACAATTAGGTTTGGGTAAGGGTAAGATTAGGGTTGGACATTTAGTTGTGATGGTTAACGTTGGGGAAAGGGGCAAGGGAATATCTCATGTGTCTTTTGTTTTTGAGAAGCATGTTTTTGGTTCAGACGTGTGTAAAGACATTTTCTTTTCTGTCATACACTATATATGGTTATGTGTGTGTTCTCTACTTAATACACCAAGTTTCTTTAGCCGCTGTCATGTGAGATTAAAGTCTGACCCGCTCTGCCGGGAACCTCCTCACTTCAAACCATGGTTCTTTTCATCTATCTTTGGCCGTTGCTAATGATTAATCCCGTCTTTGTACCAGGACAAATGCACAGTTTGCTGGATCACAAACATTCTTCAGAGGATAGTGTGTTTGTGCATGTGTGTGTGTCTGAGCTCATGTTTGTGTTTGCGGGAATACTTAAAGGCTAATTATTTACCACTCAGACACTTTGGAGAGTCATGGTGAAATTACAGTTTTTTTCTATTTTCCTTATTTTTTATTTTCTTCAACGTATTTACAATGTGAAAAAACACGTCTGTAGTTGTGAGAAAGGTGATATATCATCAGTTTATTATCTACAAGACATTATCAATTATGGGAGAAATCAGAGTAATTTTGGGACTATGATGTTCCTTCGTATCTGTTGTACTTGACATACATCTAGTCTTAACTCTTTGACACAACCCTGTAGAAACAAAGAAATAATAAATCTCTTGTAACATTTGTAAAATACTGAATTCAGCTCAAATTGATCTTCTTTATGTTCCCGGGTAATTTAATAAAGTGTATGTTGTCCAGTGACTCTTGCCCTCTTGTTGTTTACAGGGCAAGGACGACCTGCGGCAGGATGCGGTGATGCAGCAGGTATTCAGCATGTGCTCCATGCTGCTGCAGCGCAACTCAGACACTCGCAAGAGGAAGCTGAACATCAGACGATACAAGGTTCCACTTTAAATCTTTGTATGACTGTCAAAGAGAATCAGAATCGATTGCATATTAATATTAAATTGGATTGCATTTGTAATTAATTCTCAGGTGGTGCCGTTCTCGCAGTGCAGTGGCGTGTTAGAGTGGTGCTCTGGCACCGTTCCCATCGGGGAGTTTCTAGCGGATCCTTACGAAGGAGCCCACAAACGCTTCCGACCTCGAGACTGGACCAACCTAACCTGCCGCAAGAAGATGATGGTACTGTGTCAGTGATATAGAGCACAGTCATTCAATGTTACTAACTGAATTAGTTACAAAGAAACCACTGTACAGCTGCAAAGTGTGACATTTTCATGATTGAAACAAAAAAACCTGCCGTGTTAATCTTCTGTCGTGGCACCGCAGGAGGCATGTGATGACAAGCTCCAGGCCTACACTGAGGTGTGCAAGAACTTCAGGCCTGTCTTCAGGTATTTCTGCATGGAACGCTTCCTGGATCCAGCGGTGTGGATGGAGAAACGTCTGGCCTACACCCGCAGCGTGGCGACCTCCTCTATAGGTACATTGTGCTCACCTCCGCCCTATGTTACACACAATTGCATATCTCAATGTGTCAAAGTCCTATCTTGATATGATTCGGTTAAAACGAAATCTTTGGTTTGGCAACCTGAAGCAGTTGAAATGTGGAGGCAGGTCTGCAGAGTCAGACAGTAAGAGCAATATGTTAAGCACCTTGTATTGCAACCTTGCACAAAAGGCACCATGCAAATGAAGTCTGATATGATTTGACTTGAATGAGCATTTTGTTTTCCGTTTTCAGTTAGAAATAAGGCTTCTTAGACAATGTGCTCAAACAGAGAACAGATAACAGGAAAATAAAGCTGCTAATTATGTGGCAAAGCTAAAAGTTATTTAAGGCATCTTGAAATTGTCCAGTTTTGACTGACTTTTCTCTGTTGCTTCTGCAGTTGGGTACATCGTGGGTCTGGGCGACAGACACATCCAGAACATCCTGATTGACGAGCAGACCGCTGAACTGGTTCACATTGATTTAGGTTGATGTTGTTCTCATTTGTCTCATTTATATAAACAGAAAAAACTTGACCTTTGGTTTGAAGAAGTTGATGCTGTGTCAACAGTGGCTGTATGTGTCTGTTATCAAGCAACATGAAATCAGGCCTCACAGAAGAGCTGTTCTACTTCAGGAGATCAAAGTTTATATTTGATTTAAACAGCTAATCATCATTCTATTAGTATATTGAGAAATGTTGTGCTTTTAACATGCAGGTGTGGCCTTTGAGCAGGGGAAGATCCTTCCCACACCAGAGACTGTCCCCTTCAGACTCTCCAGGGACATCGTGGATGGGATGGGCATCACTGGAGTGGAGGGAGTTTTCAGGAGGTGAGCAGGACACAGGGACGAGGTTGGGATTGATAGGAAATCAAGCCTGAGAACATTGTTACTTTCCATCAGTTGTCATTTTTGTTAAGGTTCATTTGCAAGTAAAGTTTCAGCCCATTAATCAAAAACACCAACATCCACTATTTTGCCCCTAAATGCTGTCTACCATTCAGCCCTAAGATTTATTACAGGAGACATCTATGACTCTCATTACTTAACTCTTTATCGGGACGTGGGCTGACCCTCTCTCGCTACTTGAAGAGATCAGCATCTGTTATTTATTTATAAGGGGCTTCCCCAAAACTTGCCCTCATATCTGACCTCACTAATTCATTGGAGAGTTGAAACACGTAATACTTGCTCACAGAACTGGCTACTGCTACAGGTTCCTAGAAATAACACCAAAGTGTTCCTGACCTGTACTTCATCCTTCCACCAGGTTTCATGGTAATCTGTCCTGTAGTTATTTGTGTAATTTTACTTATAAACAAACAAACTTACAAACCAACCAAAAAACCTGAAAGGGATGAAAAAAAACGCATTGGTGAAGGTAATGGCTATATATCTAAAGCCACAAAGATTAGTACAAATCCATAAAAGGCATCAAAACAGTATTAAGAAGGTAATGTTGTGTCTTTATGAGCTGATCTTAACCTGTTTCCCTGATCAGATGTTGTGAAAAGACCATGGAGGTGATGAGGAGCTCTCAAGAAGCTCTGCTGACCATTGTACAGGTGAGAATGTGGGACAACGCACACAAACGCTTCTTTGCTGTTCTTAAATGGCATGTTTTCATTCATTGAACCTCCTGTTAAGCTTTGCCTTTGCATGTTTCAGCAGAAATGTTCATGCTTTTGTTCATCTTGAAACAGGTGCTGCTGTACGACCCTTTGTTTGACTGGACCATGAACCCTCTGAAGGCGTTCTACCTGCAGCACGACGAGCAGCAGGAGCTCAACGCCACGCTGAGCTCCACCATGGGCGGAGACGACATATACAACCACCGTAAATCCAGGTGATCTTGCAGCTCATTTTGGTCTGTGTGTGTATGAGTGTGTGTGTCTGAAAATTGATTTATGTGCCACTGATCACATTGTGCTGGAAAAATTAATTGAGTACTGAGTGTGAGAAATGAATTTAACAAAGAAGCTTTAACTCCTAAGGTGATGCAGCCACAATGACTGTTGGGTATGGTGTGTTCGACAGAGTCTGGTCACTGCTCATGTGAAAAGTGTAAATGTAGAATCTAAATGAATCATGTTTCCTGCTGTTGTGCGGTGTATCATGTGCAAGTTGTGAGAGAAAATCAATGTCTCAGTCCTCTCACTCCCTGCCAACTCACCACATTATTGAATTTATATTGTGTCCAAATCGCACCACGCTCAACACTTCACTTCCTTGGGCCCTTAACAATACACATGCTCAGTGTGAAGCTCATAAGATGAACAGTTCTTGAGATGTGTGACCCACAGATTTTTCTGGAATTATTAAATAGAGCGTTATTAGATAGATAAGAGAGCATGGAATGGAGGGGCTGTTATAGATAGATACAACTGTCAATGATCGATCAGCTTATCTTCCAGACAATAAAATCTATATATATGTATATATATATATATATCGCAGATATAAAATATGTAAAGTATGAATACACAAGAAAACAGTCTTACTCGGAGCAAGTCAAGCTGATCTGAGGTAATCTTCACATATGTTGGTTGTGCTGTGTCAGTCTGCCCCAAACCTCTGTATCATCACCTCTCTCTCTCTTGCAGTGACAGCCAGAGCTTCAACAAGGTGGCCGAGCGCGTGCTGCTGCGGCTGCAGGAGAAGCTGAAGGGCGTGGAGGAGGGCACGGTGCTCAGCGTCGGGGGGCAGGTCAACCTGCTCATCCAACAGGCCATGGATCCCAAAAACCTCAGCAGACTGTATCCTGGATGGCAAGCCTGGGTGTAGACCTGAGAGAAGGTACACACTCCTGCCTCGACCAGTGGGGGGGGGGTACTATAGGTTGAGCCTATAGCATCTTTGCGGTTACACATGGAGAGTAACTGAGGGCGGTCACTACTCCAATGAACTTTTTAACATTTCTTTTATTCTTATCAAACTTGAGACATGTCCCAGAGAAAAATGAACTCTGTATTTTCTTTTCTTTCTACAAACTATCGCACTTTAAGAGAAAAGGTTTTAAATTCTAAATCATTAAAACCAAAAAAGCCGCAGTGTCCTGATTGGCTCATTATGCAGCTCCAACTCTCTCTCTCTCTCTCTCTCTCTCTCTGTTTTACCCAGTTGGATGTTTTGTTTTTATATTGTTTACCAATGTATAAAATAATCATATGTATGAAATGCCTTCAAATAAACTGCACTTGAAATACCAACAAATTCCTTTATGAGCAGAGTTTAGTTTAGGTTCAGCTGATTGTTCTTTTACTTTTAGATGAATGAATAGGTTTTTCTATGACGGTCATAGATAAAGTAAAGAAGTACTAAGTGCTCAGTTCTTACAGCTTCATCAAGTTTTCTGCATAAAAAAATAAATAAAAATGCTGACAATCCAGCTGCTCTCTGTTCATACGACACAAAGAAGAACATTAGCAGTCTCCACCAGGGGGGAACGATAAAGTCTTTGTGTCTTTGGACTGTGGGAGGAAGCCGGAGAAAACCTAACATGCAAATTCCACCCTGTCCCAATCGGGATTTGAACGGGTATTGTTCTTGCTGTGAGACGACAGTGCCAGTTCTAATCTAAGGAACACATTTTTTGAAATTCCCTGTCAGTAGAAATAAAAACACAGTGATCGGAAATCAATAAAGAGGGTAAACGCTGGCTGAAATAAAACCAATCGCTGATCATTCAGCTGTAACACATTTGATTTTATAGGATCATTTTACTCATTTGATAATGTCTTTGTGTGTGTCTGGTATTTTTTACTGTAACAATGTATTGTATCCCAGGTATTGCAAAAAAGCCTCAGCTAGAAATTACAGTTACAATGTTTGTCAAACAAACAAATCAATAAATAAATAACATTTCAATTATTATAAAAGTCAAGAGACAAATTTAACAGAAACAAATCTTCCTAGTTCCTAATTTGTTTTTTTTGTTTGGATAGTAACGAACCTTACACGCGTCATGCATTTCTAAATGGCTCAGAAATGTAATTAATGAGATTTATTTACAGATAGGACTGCCCTCTTCATTTTCTGTCATCCATTAACTCAAGTACTGAAGCTGACTGTGTTTGCCCGTGTATCCATCGTGTGATGTAGTGCTTTTCCACTGCACACTCAGTATGATAAGTGCTCGGAGTGGAGGGGGTAACACCTGTGAGGTGTTAAGACTCATTTACAGTCCTCATTGTTCTTGTTGTGTGATCAGGAGGGGGAACAAACCCATGCAGAAGAAGTGAGGGGCGTGAGCACCCAGACAAACGTGCACGCTCTGTACGTAACCACAGCGCTGTGCGAACCAGCAGGACGGAGGAGTTCATAGAGATTTTAATTGAAACTGTCCAGAGAGTGAAGCTGTTTATCTCATAGCTTCACTGATCTGATGCTTGAATGATCTCAGACAGTTTTTCTTCTGCATCCATCAATTAATTGAAAGATATAGTTGGTTAAACAGAAAATGACGACCAATCCGGTAAGTACTAAGTTCACCTTCTTTTTGAAATAGCAAATATGTAAGTAGACTAACTCCTGTTCAGTACATGATGCAACAGGTTGTAAAATCTGGTGTGTTTAGATATGAGAGATTAAAAGGTTCTAATTTTGTATTTCAAATCGAGAAAGTATTTTTGCTATCCAGAGTAACTTTAAATGACTTTATTCAAAGTGATTAGAAGCACCCAGCGATTGAAAAGGTTTATTCTCATAATCATTTTCACTGACAGTATCCAGCTTCATGTATCATCCATGAGGATGTAGAGAGGGAACTTCCTCCAACCAGCAGATCAGATGTGAAACCACAGTATGTTCATCATCTGACCCCAAACCCTCCACCTGAGATCAGCCACTCCGCTCCCAAACAGAAAGGTACTTCAGTCTCTTTTCATTTCAGAGTAGAAACAGTGTTGATGTGGTTTTAATATAACTGTTCCAACAGAGCTTTTGCAGGGTTTGTTATTTATAATCATGTACATAGCATAGCTTATAGTAGGAACTCTAACTAATAAATGTGTTTCCAGTCACAGTGTGTGTTGTGTGTTCTCAGATGGGAAACAGAGGTGTGTGAAGTTCACTGTGGCTGCTGTCATCTCTCTGCTGCTCCTCCTGCTGGTCACCGGAATCCTCCTCGCTTATTACTGTGAGTACAGGATTTATCAGTGCTCTTCAATGTACTGCCTCACACACACACACACACACACACACACACACACACACACACACGTTGTACATTTACACTGACCCTCTGTCCCCTCCCAGTCTCCTCGTCGTGTGTGCACGGGTCGCAGTGTGGTGATGGGAGCTGTGTGTGGGAGTCTCAGTGGTGTGATGGAGTGAGGGACTGTCCGGCTGGTCAGGATGAAGCCAACTGTGGTAAACAGACTCGACTACATTGTTCATTTATTCTCTTTTACCTGACTTTTAATATTTATATTATTTTAATCACATTTTATTGATTTCCCCCATTTTTTTATTGTTATAATGTTACAGTTGAGACACTTTTCCAGTGCTCAAACCCTTTGGCCTCCCAGATCTCACCTTGTAACAAAGGGTGACGGACATTGTTGAATTCTCTCCCTATTGACAAAAAAATTCTCCAGCTTCTTTTAAATCCCCTCGTTTTATGAAAGATTTAGCTTTATTTTATAGTATTTCATCATCAGGCTTTTTATTTGATTTATTTCTGGCTCATCTGTCATTTGTGAAGCACTTTGAACTGAACTTACTTGTATAAAAGGTGTTAATAATTGATTGATGGATCAAGAGCCAAGATGCAGGATAAAACCAAAATAAACTTCATATTTACAAATCTTTTACAGCTAAAAGAAAGTTTTTACTCTAAGTTTTTACATGAAATTATTCTTTCCCCTGTTTTTCTTTAAATCATCAAACACGCTGCTGTTCTTGATAGTGTTTAGTTCCACATTACATAAATTAGAGGTCATCATTTGTGTTGGTTTAACATTAATAATGTTATATGAAAAATGTGTCCTCCTGTAATACGATGTGAAGTCAGTGTTTGTGTTCTCAGTGAGGCTGCACGGCTCCGGCTTCCTCCTGCAGATTTACTTGCCTCAGACTAAAACCTGGAGCTCCGTCTGTTCTCACGGCTGGAGCGACATGCAGGGCAGAGCGAGCTGTCGGGCCATTGGATACAGCAGGTGAGCCGCTCAGGAGAGTTTCACTGGATATCCACACTACACCTGCCCTGTGAGGGATTCATGTGTTTAATTAAAGTTGTATTTGACTGTGATGTGTGTTGACAGGGGCGCAGATATGAAATCAGGACAACAGAAGACTGATTCTGACGATGGATTCTTAATCGTGAAACCTTATTTCAACCCAGAGGTGTTTGTTGTCCAACAGCTTGAGCACAGGTTAATAAACTGGTTGATAAATTAATATCAAAAGATGAAGATTAGATCAAGATTAAACTAATTTGTCTTTTTTTCCCCCAACTGCAGCAACACCTGTCCCAACAACAGTGTGGTAACTTTGCGTTGCACTGGTACATTCTTTTTTTTTTCTACAATTTCTTCCAAATTTTTAGTTTTCTATTTAATTCTTTTCTGTTCACTTTTACAATATGCCCACTTAACGCTTCGATCCCCACGCTGGTGGAGTGTTCTGTGTGTTCACTCTCCTCTTTACAGTTTATCTAGCCTGTGGATGTTCAGCGTTATGACCTCTGTCTCGTCCTCAGACTGTGGGAGCGGGGTTAACTCCAGCAGGGCATCTGGGGGCCAGCAGGCCACCCTTGGGTCCTGGCCCTGGCAGGTCAGCCTGCAGGTCTCTGGCTCCCACCGCTGTGGAGGAGCCATCATCTCCCCCTACTGGATAGTGACAGCAGCACACTGTGTCTCCAGGTAAATCACCACGGTCACAGCAGTGTTTGTGGTCTGATCCAGCCTGAACTGTCTCTCTGCTGATTCTCTGACTCTCAGGAGCTCCAGTCCTGCAGACTGGGCTGTGTATGCTGGAGTAGTGGATCCACTGGGTTCTCTGTTTAACCCTGCTCGCTCTGTGAGTCGCATCATCGCTCATGAAGGCTACAGCCGCCTCCCTCGCAGGAATGATGTGGCTCTGATGAGGCTCGCCAAAGCTCTGGACTTCTCAGGTGATTCACATTTACACACACAGGGCAAAGCAAAACTTTACCTATTAAACAAACCCAGCCAGTTCTCAAGTTTACAGAACTTACACCAGAATCAAAATAACAAGGGTTGTTCTTGAATCGATTTTTAATAGTTTGTGTATTCATTTATTAATGTCAACTCAGTTTATAAGGTACAGCCACTGTAGCCAAAACTAATGCCATCTGATTCAAGAGAACTGCAGGACAGTAAGTCAAAACTCAGCAGCCAGATTTCTCATCAAATCTACTAAAAGAGCACATCATTGTATCTTGATCCGTGACCTGAGGTCCCCAGTGGAGGCCCTGCCAGCCCCCCCACAGTCCCAGGTGAGGACGAGGGGTGACCAGGCCTTTCCTGTCAAGGCTCCCACTCTTTGAAACAATGTCCCTGAGAGGATCCATCCGGCCACTTCTCTTTATTAATGAAAAGAAATAAGAAAGAAATTCATTACCTTAAGATTAGAAATTAGTAATACACCTCTTTTAAAGACCTATTTGCTTTCACAAGAGTTTGAGTCTGAATTCAATGTCAATTTTTTATTTTCATTTATTTATTTATATATTTACTTTTACTAGCTCTGCTCTTACCAATTATTTTAATCATTCTATTGTTTTTCTTAACTTTTATTTTCACAGTTTTCTCGTCCGTCACATTTTTATTATATATTTATATTGTATTTGTGCTTTGTGCTCTCTGATGCAGTGTGATCTTCAAATTAATTTCAATTGTTTGTCTTCATTTCTTCATTTTTAAAGCGTTTTGAAAGGTGATATATAAATGAAGTGTATTAATATATTTATAAATCCTCATTCATGACACAGTTTTTGTTGAAAGTGTTTTAGAGGAGTTGATTTAACTGTATGATCATTTTGTCGGCTGCAGTTTGTGTTGCTGTTCAATTGTATGTTGTCTCTGTTATTTACAGATTCACACTCACTGATATAAATGTTGTGAATAATAATACTGTGCAATAATAAGACTTGTAACCTCAGTCATCTTATTTTTTTGTCAGTAGTTTCCAGTAACATCAGACCTATTTGTCTCCCAAATGTTGGTCTGAACGTCTCTGCTCCTCAGAAGGGCTGGATAACACGGTTTGGTCGCACAACAGATGGAGGTGAGACAGCTGTGGCCACATGTGGTTTCATGGTGTAGATTGGTGGAAAGGCATCAGCATCACTGTTCACTGCTGGTATGTTTTGAGTGCTGCCACTAGGTGACAGCAGTGCCTATCATTTTGTAATTGTGCATCCATTGGCCTTAGTAGTGGTAGAGAGAACATAACATAAAATAAATAATTATATATATATATATATATATATATATATATATATATGCTTGCTGATATACATAAACATAATGAACAACAAGCTAAATCAATTGAAAAGGATAATTGAAACCACACACTCAAGAGAATGGACAAAAAATACAAATACAAAAACATATATACACGGGGTTCTACACGACAATTACAATTCCAGAAGTTATAATTACATTTCTACATACAAGATAAATCCCTGTTCCTAAGTTGATTAATAGATGGGCCCCACATATATTGAAACATGTCTTGAAGTGTGCATGTAATTTTTTTTCCATAGGTAAACACTGAGACATTTCCTTAAGGCACATGTCTATAAGGATCTGTTCCCTGCGTTTTATTTTACGTCCCTTCAGATAGATGCCAAGAACAAAGAATGTGTTTTTTAAGTGTGTATGAACAGATTGACAACATTACTTTAAATACATGTCAACATGGGAGAGTGTGAATGTTTGATGTAAACATGGGACATTTCTGTCTTTTGTCCCACTGTGACAGACTCTCCACAGCTGATGGAGGCTCAGGTCTCCCTCATAGACACTGCAGAGTGCAACAGCTCCACCGTCTATAATGGCAGATTATCACGGGACATGTTGTGTGCCAGAGAGATGGACGGAGGAGCGGACATGTGCCACGTAAGACAAATGTATAATGATGTTTTTAACCTCCGCCAAGGAGGTCATGTCTTCATCGCTGTTTACAGAGATGCTGGAAGTCAAAGATGAGCTGAGAGTCTATATCACAACATCATGATAAATAAATAAACCCAAATATTATAAAATAAATAAACTCAAACATTATGATTTTTATGTTTATTTGAATGACCAGCAACATTTCACACAACAGCAGGTAATTAAAGAAAGATCTTAGCCTCTATTAGCACACACACTAAATATTCTTTAAATGATATGAAATATTATTTAAACAGAATTAAATCAAATTAAAAATTTGTACACTTTTTCAACAGTAATATGCTCAAATAAAACAAAACAAGACATCTGTTTGGGTGCTAGACCTCCTTCAACAGTCTTCTCTTAATCTCTGTCACTATTTTTGTTTTTGACTGAGGATTGATTTGTTCACTAGACTTTTTTGCCTTGCAGTTACAATCCCTTGCAAGTAGGGTCTGCTCCAGCCCCTGTCTTTTAGCAGAATTAGGCAAAAATGATTGAACTGATTTAATTTAACTTGGTGGAAGGGTGGGGTGCAGGACAAGGCGTTTCCCAACATATTTGCTCACTGTGTGCCATGCAAGTTCTCTTATAGGTCTGAAAATTACATTTAAACACTAAAACCAACATAAATACATGAAGGCATGATGCACACTCACATATGATCACATGTTAGGAAGGATTTGTTAGTTGAATGGTGCAGTGCCAGACAGCTGCTGCAGTGTGACTCTGGTCTGCTGCCTCCAGGGCTGATGTGTTTCTGTATTAACTCTAAAGTGTTTAAATACAGACTCAAGTGAAACCAGCGCTCACAAAGTGTCTTTATAATAAGGTGGTTTCAGGTTTTCTTGCACAAATGGATCAGTGACATGAAAACAGTGTTTGTGAAAGAATTCAAAGCATTTTTCATGCTCTTATGTAACTTGCTCTGAGGCGAATTAAAACAAGACCTCACTGTGTGGTAAACATGGTTTAAATAAACAGTTCCTCTCTGCGACTCTTAACAGACCATGAAGGTAAAGTTAGAGGCGGCGGAAAACTACAGCATCAACCTCAGAGAATTAAAAAAGACACCGAATGGTTATTAGGTAACTAAGTGTTGTATAAAAACTCTTTCCTTGGATAATAATTAATGGAGATGATGAAGGGACAGAGGAGAATGGGTTCAGTGTGAAGGTTTAGGTGAAAGGGATCTACTGGCAGAAATTCAATATAAAAATAATGCTAGTGATGTTTTCACTGGTGTGTTCCATCCAAATTGTACAAATTGTGGTTTTCTTTACCTGAGAATGGGCCTTTATATTAAAACACTTTATATTTACATCGGGAGCAGGTCTTCTCTACAGAGACCACCATGTTTTCTACAGTAGCCCAGACCGGGCAACTAAACTCCTTCATAGTTTTTATGACAACTGAAAAGTTCTCTTTTCATGTTTCAAAGGGGAGGATGAGGTGAGGGGTGTTCACCTGCAACATGCAACTTCACCACTAGATGTCACTTAATTCTACACATTGAACCTTTAACCAAAATCCTTGATATTGAATGTGTAAATGTTGATGAGTGTTGTGTGTAACTTCCAGAGTGTGACACTTACACAAAGCATTGTGCTGAACTGGTTTTCAGACTGACAGTGGTGGTCCTCTAGTGGCCCGGAGAGATGGGCTATGGTGGCTCATAGGGTTCAATATTTGGGGGGAGCACTGCACTGAGAGGAACAAACCAGGGGTTTACGGCAACGTCACCTATTTCCTGGACTGGATCTATCGTCAGATGAAGGTAGAAACTCACAAGAGACATTTTCATGTTTAAAGTGGGATAAATACTCAAAAACGACACATCGATTAGGATTGTCAGGCCTGTGCTGTATAAATGAATCTTGTTTATGTATAAATAATTCGCAGCATTTGATTAAATCTGCCTGGAGGAGCAGCTGCAGTAACACGGTTTCTCCATCTGGTGCTGAGTCGTACAGCTTGACTGAGGCTGGATGTAATAACATGTACAGTGTGTTTGAATCACAGCAGGGTGATGACACAAGGTTTAACTATGTGTTTGATCTTATTCCTTGACCTGTTATTACACGTTAAAGGAGTAATCCATGTTTTAACATTGGGTTTAATTGGGTTTTTGGCCTCTTTTGCTTTAATGCAATAGAGGAATGACAGTTCTAAAGATGAGGAAACAATTTCATGTTCTGATCATTAAGAACGTTTTAAATGTGGCAGTTGTTTGCATGATGACAATTTATTAGCTATAAGCTTTCACGACAATATTTTTCATTTACAAAAACAAAAATGTATGTGTAGGATAATGTTCAGGCACAAACATAATGAAATACAATGTTTGTTTTTCTGTTGACAGGAGCATCAAGACGACTGATGACAGCACCACAGATGAGCATGTTTGTGTGTATATTTTTTTCTAGTGTGAACACATTTTTTTTATATATATATCAGGGCCTCATCAACATCTTTATCACTAACATAACTTATTTCCTTCTTTATATTACTGCTGTGTCCACATGATTTTTAATTGTAGAATCAAACTTGTTTTTAGCTCAATTTATTTTAATACACTCCATGTTTTCAGTTTTATTTTTGTATATTTATGTGAAATATATGTTTTCTTTCTGTCCTTTATATATATGATTGTTTTTAATGTTGCTGTTTGAGCCAGTAAATGGAGAAACTGTACCCCAACACAAACCCACATCGAGCTCCTGCCAACTGATGATCTCGTAAGATGGTTTGATCCTGAGAAACATTTAACGAGACAGAAATGTTTTGATTTGGTCAGGTTTTCTTTAATTATTATTTACAGCACGAGAACAATTTTGGCACGGAAACAAAAAACATAAATAATTCAACATTCAAAGATTCAAGTGTACCTTCAATTTGAGCAGTCTGAACTTTTGGTCGACACTGGAGCAGGCACTGGATTCAGATTGATTGTGCAGCAGTGTGTGGTCTCACCATGTTTCACATACTGTTTCACTGACTTCTACATACAAAAGTGTCTCTAGTGTCAACGATAAAATTCTGTTTAATAACTTTTTATTGCATATCAGTTTACTGCCGTCCACAGGATCACACGTGGTGCATGTGTCTCTAGTTGCAAAAATCTTTTGGCTTCTCATGTTGTGTTTGATTTGTATAAAATGTGAAGTATAAATATGCATCCTCGATCATCTAGTGTCTACAAAGAAAATACTTATTTGAGTAATAATAATACAATCACATTCAAAGAAATTTACATATAAACTTGTATGTCGGCAGAATTAGTAAAATTACATTAATACAACAAATTGCATAACAGATCCAGAAATATTGATCTTTAACTTTATCATACACTTTTGTTTAACTTAAGAAAAACAAAGTGCAATTCAGCAGAACGAGTCTCAAATGGTTCATGATGCTGTATCAGCATCAAACTAAGACTTTAAGGCACAACAGGCACCTGTGTAGTTTTCTTCGTATGAACAGTGACTCATTGAGCAGCGTTTCCCCATAACGTCAGTAGACACAGACTTTACTTTGACTCAGATAAACTCCAGTATAAAAGAAGGTACAAGAAACCAATCAGAGCTACCATTAGATCTTTAAACAAAGTAAAAGAAAGATCTGTTGGTCATATGTGCTTTGAAATGAGTAACGCACAGTTTGGCCTGGAAATGACACAAGTAACATTTCACTTGTTCACAGAGGCACCAGTGGTGGTTGATCATGTGCTTTATGTTCTGCCCACCTACAGTCCTGTCTTTATCTATGAGGAAGAAACTCTGTCCTTACATGTTCTTATGCTGTTATATGTCATCAGCTGCTTTCAGACTTGCGCCGAATTCCAGATAATCTCCAGACATTCAGGGGCTGTATGTGATAACGCAAAACCGGGTGAGAGGCTCCAGACTTTCTCCAGCCAACCCGAGTAAAAACTAGGGAGAATACTGAATGGCTTGATGACAGTTGATCCTCCGCAGGATTCACGGAGAGCGAGTGGTCATGTTGACGTTTCTAACATGCAAAAATGGAAAAAACCCAAAAAGAATACAAATATATCTCAGGATGAAAAAGCTGAAGATGTCGAGAGCTTCTGGTGATTAGAGTCGACTCCAGTGTCGATATGCTCTCAACAAAATACTTTACATCCTGCCTCAGTCTGCTGCCCCTTCCCTCACATGATCTCTGCAGAGATTCCTGCCATGTTGTCAACACGTTGTTGTTTTTCATCTGTTAAAGGCAAAGTCCAGGGAATGTCCGGACCCAATTGTACGGGGATTCTCCGGAGATCATGTCTGAAAACGGCTATAAAGTGTTTCATAGTTTTGTTCACCTTTCTGTTGGTGTTAGTGATTTCCTACATCTCCCAGATTATCTTCCATTTAAGGCCAAGCATGAATTTGGCAGAGTGCTCTCGAACCACGCCCCAGTTTCAGTGTGTGTAGTGGAGAAAGCAAAAGTCTTTCCAGCTGTGAAAGAGCAAATCATACCAGATTAACTGTCCGGTGGCTACACTGCACAATCAACTTTTAACCTGTTCTTCTCCTATGCTGGATGTCACAGTATCATGTATATGACATGGAATGAAATGAGAATAAGAAAGAACAGGAAACACATCAAAAACAGTTTTTAGGGTGAATTTTCCCTTTAAGAGGCAGTCGATGTGTCTCTGTCGACCTCTGCAGGCCAAGCTGATGAGTGCAGTCCAGAGTCGGTCAGTGGTTCAGAGCCGAGCGTCACAGTTCCACGCAGGCCGAGCCTCACCCCCTTCTCCGCCACCGTGCACGTGCTCTGCTCACCGGCTCCCTGCCCGTTCATCCTGCTCGCCCGTCCGTTTCCTCTCAGTCACTTGATGCGGTGGCGGACCAGTGACGACTCGTCCGTTATCTCCCCGAAGTGGTCCCTACGTCGGCAGGGAAGCAAAAGCAGCAGCAGCAGGACGATGAGGACCACACCGCATACCGCCATGAGGGCGTAGGAGATGACCCACAGGAGCGGCTCCTTCAGTGCACCGCTGGAGCAGTCCGCCGCCACGTTGGCTGCTGAAAAGGGTCCGGCGATCTCTGACAGGGCCACGCCACCGTTTACTGCAGAGAAATACAAGGACAGACATTAAAGTGTTTCGAAACTCGCTTCACAAATCATAAAATGATCACTGCAGGAAATAACGAACGTCATGACCTTTACAAAAGTAGCTCTAAAAATCATTATTTATTCAACCCCAATAAAAAGCTGAAATAAATTAATTCTTAATTTTTTTTTTACAAAAGTATCAGTAATTATATTAAAGAGAAAATAGAAAGACAGGCTTATTACAGTTATATAAAGTCATCTGTGCTACTATCAGGCTAGGGTATCGATTTACTGGTGTCCGCTTCCTGAAACAACCATCGTCTCAGACTGGTAGCTGGTGAGCATGATTGTTAACTTAATTTGAGGTTATTCGTTTTGTTACAGGGCAGCTAGTTCAGTTTTCTCTGTCTTGATTCTACCAGGCAGTTTGGCTCATTGGCTCCCTACATCTGTTCCAAGCCGGTTTTACTTAATACAGAAACAAAAGTGATCTTTGTACTTAAAGAGGGAGGAGCCGTGCCTATGCTCATATTTACACAGAACATAAGAGAAGTATCGCTGGGTAATAGATTCAATATTCATCAGACTCTAGTTATTATTTAACAGTGCTTTACACAGTTAACTTTTTCAATGATAATTCACGTTGAGCTTTGTAGACTTGTGCTAACAAAGTTTTAAAGTGATATACTTTTTTTGAATCGTCGATCTAAAAATCGTATATGTGATATGATATATGTGCTTTACATAGTTTCTGAGTCTCTGTAATGATCATATATGAACCCATACCTGCACAGTTGCTGAGTGCAAAGCCCAGTCTCTGCTGGGCCCGGTCGAACACCACAAAGAAGCCTTCCATAACAGTGGCGCCGATCACAAGGCCATTAGTTGAAGAGGACAGTCCGAAACGGAAGCAGTCCAGTGTTCCGTCCACATCGATGACCGGTTGGATGTAAAGCTAAGAAAAAATGAACAGGGAGGAATAACGACCGGTGATTTTGTCTCTAAAATTGACAGAGAAGCTCTGGAGAAAGGATGACTGTGTCTGTGTTTATGTTTCATCCAGGTACCTGAGGCAGAATGGTGATACGGAAGGACTGGCTGGTGTTTGTGGCTCTCAGATAGATGGACAGCTTGGGGAAGAATCTCCAGGGAGTCTCCCCCTTCATCCAGCATGCAAGCTTGGTGCCATCCCAGAACCCTGAAGAAAAATCCTGGATCTGAACCACAGAGAATCGAGGGACACGAAGACGAACAAACAGAGGGAGACAGGAAGGCAAAAGACAAGAGACAGAAGGTCAGTACAGCTCCAAAATATGTTTTGCTTCTATTTTCTCGCAAAGATTTTATTTTTACTGCAAGGATGTTGATACATTAATTGAAAATTCTGTTTCTAAGTTCAAATTAACCTTGAGTACTGTTTGTGTGCAACTGTGAAAGGTGAAATATGAGTGAAGTAGAAAAACAAGAAACAAAAGCATATGCAGAGACAGACACACAGTAAAACTCCTGATCCCTCCTCTCAAAGCGACCATGTCCTTGAAAACAGTGAGCGTGCGCTCTCTTCCCCTGCAACTCTTTGCTTTGACAACATGTTTCATCATTGTCTGTGGAGAGATGGCGGCTTACCAGAGAGCTGTGTATGATGGCTTCTACCACAGCATTGAAGACGTTGACAGGAAGTCGCAGCAGCGTCGTCCCGCTGTCAACTATAGCTTTATCCATGTTATACTGAAAGAGAGGGAGAGAGAGAGTGAAGCGCAGTCGGGGTTTACTCAGCTCAACAGGCTCCTATGGAAGACCTTGAACAAACAAAAGGGATGTGAGAGAGGAAGTTCTTCAACGAAATGACAAACTGGGTGACGTTCCCTTGCAGTGCTGCTGATCTGTTTCATATCTTTGCGTTAACCTTTATGAAATCAGCTCATCAGATATGAATATGTTGCTTCTCTGCATCAAACTTAAGCACAACTGGTCAAAAAACCCACCAACGTCTGTCTTTGTTTGCAATGGGAATGGATACAGTTGGAAGTCACGGCCAGATGTCGAATGACTCTGCAGTAGAAACAGGTTTCAATCGTCTCCGATTGGCATTGATGGAAATGTTACACCCGAGTGGATGCGCTAATTTGGCGAGACAGAGAGGCGAGAGAATCCCTTGGTTTCCAGTTATGTTGAACATGAGGGGAAAAAAATTGAGTCAAACGCCTCTACTGGCAACAGGAAGTAAATCCTCTAATTTGGTTTAAAAGGGGTATTTTCTGAATGGCTAGAGTTAGAAATAAGAAACACAAGCATTTGAAATTCACCTCTCTGCAGTCCAGGTCCAGATTCTGGTCACCAACCTCCAGCTTCAAGACCTCCACTTGGTAGTACCACTCCTCTATGATGGGGGTGTACCACACTGACCCTTGGTACAGAGATGGTTCAGCCCCTCCCATGATCTGAGGAGGAACAGAAATAATTCTTCACTTATCTGTGGGTGAGCTGTGACCAACACAGTGAATATCCAACGAGAGCTCACTCTGGCAAAGGGTTAACATCCACATCTTGGCTGAATATATAAACACATACCACCTGCCATTGTATCCATCTGTCTGTATCAGCAGGTCAGTGTGGCACCGAGGCTGTTGTAGAACAGTGACAGACCTGCTCTCAGTGGGATGCTATCTTAGCTTAATTATCTACACTCTGACTTTGCCTCCAATCTACAAAACCCACTGACGAAGAAGATAGTAGCTCTGATGTTTTCTAAAATGCATCAATCTGCTCTGTCTAATTCATCTGTTTATCAGTCTGAGAAGAGAAGTGCTTTACATAAATGATACCGCACGTTAAATAACTCCACGCGCACCATGTGAAATATAAAAAGTGATTCTGTTTAGCTCAAAAATCCACTTTGCCTTTGAGCAAACTGTACAACCAGAGCTTATTTGATACAGTCATTCGATCCAACTCCACCCGAGGCAGCCTCTCCTGACCACTCACAAGACTGCCGCCCGGCAGGTCCTCCGTGCTGCTGGCTGACAGTCCAGCACCGCACATCTGCAGGGAAAAGATGTCAGGAATTCCCAGCTGCTGCACCACAGAGTTGAAGAAGGGCTCCACGGATGAGTCGGGCTGATCGAGAGAGGAAAACGTTAGACCATTAAATTCATGTTAATCGATTTGAGCTTTGGGCTCTGAGCATTTCCATTTTAAGCTGTTTTGTGTGATCTTTCGCATTACCTCACTTTGTCCACATTTGCAACACAAGTTTATTTTGCCAATTTTACAATACAAATATCTTGAAAAGGAAGGATGGAAATACTAAAAGTGAATTTTGAGAAAAAGTAGAGCTCAACTGAAAGAGTTCAGTCCAGTCTTATATAATAGTAAAGAAGAAGAGGAAGAAAAAATACACAAGCTGGAAACAGGACTGATATTTTGAAACATCTTAATACATTTTGCTAAAAGTTAAATTTGCAGACCTCTGGAGAAGAATCCCCATGTTAAAAAACTACCTGTGGGACTGAACAAAGTTAAATGCTGGCAGGCATCCGAACTGTTCTCATCGTATTTATTTTAAAAATTAGTATTTGTCAATAATGTTGCATCAGAAATGTGAGAAATAAATAAAAACATTGACTAAAACTGCATTTTCTCCATATTAATTACAATACATACTGATGTAGGGCAGGTAGGGTAAGAGAGAGTGAGCCCATGACTCAAGGATGTTCACTGCTGCAGTTTTCTACAGGTTTTTATGTCAGTGTTGTGTTATCATGTCCTGAATGACAAACAGCCCTGAGGCGAGATTAACCTGAACACTGGGCGCACCAGCAGCACAAAGTTGTCAGTGTGAGTGTATCGGCTCCTCCATCACTGGCATTTGATCCCAAAGGTTGCCACAGTCGGCGAAGAATCAAAGAACGTATTGTACCAGTTTACACTGACGTCATCCATGTCCCAACAGCACTAAATTATCATGTTAAAGAAAGCTGACGCTGGAAAGCCTAGGTTTTGTGGCGTTGTCGCATTTCACACGTACAAAGACTGTTCTTCTATTTCTCCTGAAAATGGAAATTGATTACGGAAGATACAAACGAATATTAGAGCTCGGAAAGTAAATTAAACTGAAAACGTTATCTAAAAAATAAATCATGACTCAAAAGCATCACGCTCTCGACTGCTGAAAACCTTTTGTTGTCATGTGAAATGTCAGTGACTACACTCAGATTAGATCTGGGTTGGGACGATTATTCAGAGCAGTAAAAGAAATGTGGGTCAGCACTGCTCAATGAGATAAAACCTTATATTATGAAAAAAATAGTGTTTCCTACACTCTCCTTTTTCATTTTCCTGCAATTAGAAGCTTGATGCTTTGTACAAACAAGTTGCAAGTCTAGTTCTGTGCAGCAAAAAACTGAAAAAAAAAGCTAACAGGACCAAGTGATAAGACTGATTCAAAGTATATTTAATACATGTCCACATTATTCAATTGATTTAATAGTAGTATATTATACTTTTTATGCAATTCCTGCAACTAACTAAACATCTGGGCAGCTGAGGCTCAGGAAGTGGAGAGCTGACGGGTGTGCCAACAGTATATGAATGGTGTGATAGAAAAGCACTGCGTATAGAATCGCTGTGTGGATGCGTGACGATTACACGCTATTTACATTCAACCGTAAAGTATACGAGTCCTGACATGCCCGGGCTACAAAGATGCTTAATAGACAAGGATGCTGCAGCTATGAAATATAGTTTCATACACAGGCTGAAAATGAGGGGGAAAGAGTTGTTTCTAAATTGACTACAGTGTTTCCCACAGAATTCAATCTATGGTCGAAACAAGGGTGCAAGTGCACGTGCACAAGGGTCACTCTAACAGCAACCAGATTCCAGTTACAGGAAAACTGTTAAACTCTGAGGTCTGACTGTCTGTGTGGATGGTAAAAATATTACGGAACAGTGCTAGCATTCAGTAGCACGCAGGAGTTAGAGGTCTCTCGTGTTATAATGAGAAATGTAAAAAAAAATTGGTTCATTATAAAAACTGTGGCAGGACAAATTTGATCATGGTGGACAACCACAGTCACTTAGTCACTATTTTTTAATCGACCTGGTTAGTCATGGGCCAAATAAATTTTGTCTGTCAGCTATAGACATCTATACAGGCTGTTCTTTTGTATTTTAAATGCAGTTCATGTTTTTGTTTGAGTCTGCTTCTTACTGAATCCTGGTGCACACTAGAGGATTTTCAATTCTTGACTGATTTTAAAAACATGGCAGACCACAGACATCATGACAGAACTCATTTCTCATTCTATAATCGTCTGAACTAGCACCAGATGATTTGGCCAGAACGTAAGACCACACACTTGCCGTTTGCTGGAAACAATTTCACAGTGTCTATTCCAGAAACTTGAGATCTCACGGAAACTTCTGGGAGTCTTCTTCAGTTTTTTTTAATGGAAAACTTGGATAATTGAACGTGACATCAGAGGAAAATCAAACTTAGAGGAGGTGTGTGTTCTGTTATGCAGTCAAAAACTAAAAAAGAAAAAGGATGTCGAATGAAATCATGTCGGAGAAGGTGGAATTGGCTTAAAAGTTGGATCTGTATTGTTATTTTTAGTCCTAGCTGTAAAATTATGCAACATTCAGTTTGCTCTCAATGGCTATTGTGGGTTTCGAGCCGATTAAACATGTTTGATATTCGAGATTGGGGAAGCTCCGACTCACTTGGTAGAATAAATCGGCCCTGACTGACCTCCAGTATTAAATTGGCCCAATTATTATTTAGTGCTGCAGCCTTTAACAAAAAATGAGTGAGAGAGAAATTGAACCTTTTCTTCTAATTGAACAATCGATCTATCTCACCCGTGCCAGCATGGGATAGGCCAGCCCCAAGATGCCCTGCCAGTTGATCCCAGGAAGGAAGAAGCCCTCAGATGACAGGATGGCGGCAATGTTAAAGATGATGGTCCCGTTTGGCCCTTTGGGGATGGAGACCCGGTCAATGCCCAGTTCACCTTCCCAGTTGCCCTGAGTGTACCTGACAGCAACCATCCGACCGACTGACTCGTAGGTACTGGAGCTGAACACAGAGGAGGCAGTGTGAATGGTTACAAAGGCCTTTGGGAGGTCGTTTAAAGAACATGAATAAATGTCATCCAGGGGAAAACTCTGATGGTGCAGATTCACCACTTAAAAAACACAAAGCCTTTGTGATTATTCATTTATGACAACAGAAATAGTGGGGATATGAGTTACTTCCTGTGAAAGATCAACAATACTGTCGAGGAACAAACTAAAACTCAGTAGTGGTGTCACATTTCAAAGAGTTTGTGTATCTAATTAAACAAAGAGCTGCAGCCACTCACAGTGCAGTGTTGAAGTAGTGTGTTATGAAAGGGTGTGGAGCCGCGGCCACGGCAAAGTTGCTGCTGCCTGTATCCACCAGGATGTTGAGCTGTAAAACAAAAAGAGAAGTTTGCTTTAACACACTTATCTGTGACAACCCCGCCCTGACCTACAGGGCTTCTGAGTCTCTGTGTGGAAAAAAGAACTCAGCAGTGGGATATAGTGAAAAGACTCTGAGCTTTAAAAACAACAACATAAAATAAAATAGAAATATAAAGGTTTTGCTGTGCTAAAAATTAGAGGAGGAGGAAAAGAGAGCAGAGGAAGAGGAAGAGACGAGAGACACAAGAAAATTCCTTCCTACAGGGCTTTAAAGGAAAACATGCCAACGTAAAATGAAATAAAAAATCATCTGGAAACACTGAGAACAATCTGAATATGTGAAAGATCCATATCAGACCTGTCATTTAAGAACCACAATGTAGCAGTGTTGTATGTGGTTCCAAGTACACAAGTAGCTTATATGTCTGTTTGAATGATTACATTGTCAAATATAAATAACAGCCTCTATATATTTGTTTTGTTGTAGCAAATATCGGGTCAGGTAATAAAGCTTTATTGCACAGCAAAAGGAGATGAAGCATCATGATCCATTACAAGTGAAAGAAAAAACAGATGATTGGCTAACTGGCTGTGGTTTTTAGACAGAACTGTTATTAAATCTTTAAATTATTGTGCCATTTTCAGTCAAAACTGAAGCGCAAAAGCTGAGCTTGGATCAGGTGTTAAAATAACTTATTTTCTGCAGATTAAAAACTAGAATCAAACCTTTTTGTTGTTCATCAAAAAAGACTTTGCACCTCTGATATAATTACTCTCTAATGTGTGATCTATGAGTCAAACATGTTGGCCTGTAGCTACTGACACAAGTGTGCGACCAATCCAGCCATTCTGTTATGTGTCATGTGCACAGTGGGGACCGGGTAACAACAGTTGAGATAATTTCGTCCTTCAGGCATCGAGTCGACGAGTAGGAACTAATTAGCCATCAGATTCCTGTCACCTCTGCAACTGAGCAGTGGCCACACTGACACTCACGAGCCGGCGTTCCTCACCAAGATGTCACAGAGTCCTAAACCTAACTCCCCATCCTAAATCTCAATGTCAACTACAAGTCACGTCACCGGACACCAGTTTATGAAAAATGCTGTGTGCTTCACAGAAATCAGTCTGTCATAATTTCTCTGAGGCTGCCTTTGTTTTTGACAAACCAGAACATCAGGAAGTAGGTTTTGTTATCTGTGTAAAAGGAGGTAAACAAGTCATTCCAAACATAAAAAGAATCCACTTCCTTAAGCTTTAAATCATGTCTTTCAAGTCTGCTCGTCGTAACATTGCAGAAACCAAAATTATCATAACTCCATAACTCCCACGTTCATGCTTAGGTGTGCATAAAGTCAGTATGAAGCAATTCTGTGATCATCAACCATGTGTTATCGATCTGTTCAGTTGGGTACGGGAAGTCACCGGTGGCCTGCCTGGAGGAGATGGGCTTAACACTTCCTCCTCATTGGACTGGCCCTGGTCCCATCGGCTGTGACTGTGCCATCTAAAACCCCTCTGGCACATGGCACCGGTCCAGCCACACAAGACCTGAACCAGCCAAACAGGCGGCAGATCGGAAAACACCGGAACCTTGTGGTGGAGGAGGGGGGAGCGGGGGCAATTCTTATCCCCACACCGCCTATCTGTTCTAGTCACACTATCCTCCTTCAGCTCGGCTCCCGAGCCTCGGGCAAATCTCCCTCCCCCTGCTGCTGCGGCAGCCGGCAGTTGAGCGTTCACTGTCTAATTGGCAGCGGCTCCATGGCGGCAATGTGCATCTGCTACCTGTTTGTACCAATTAGCAGATGTGAGGCTCTCCGACCGACACCTCAGCCTGGCTGTGCCACACGCCAACAGATGTGGCAATTAGTGGCTGATTTGAATAGCGCCTCATTTAACACCACGGCCCTGTAATCACATAATCATTTAGATAGAATAACACAGGGAGTATGACTTAATAGTATTGAGCTACACGACATTTTGGCACTGCATGAACCAATCTGAACCAAAGTGGACTGAGCTCTCTTGGCATGAAAGGCTGATAGGAACATTTCACTGTAATGACGGACAGAGTTAAGTGTCATTTGAAACACTCACACAATGTTAAGGCTGGGATATTAGAAGAGCAATGTTTCATTAGAACTTGTTATTTAAGGACTGTTGAGTCTGACGACATGCTGTGTTTGTTTCGGAAACAATGTTTTATGTTACTTGTTGAAGTTCTCTTCACGTTTTGATAGCCATCAATAAATAAAGGTAAATAATTCTTTGACATGTACTTTGACTATATAGTTTGGCCAATGTCCCATCTACTAATATGGAGGAGACTGGATATATAGAGTGTTCTATTCTGCTGCCAGCCACCAGGTGGTGATTAAGACGCTTTGGCTTCACTTTGGGGAGCAGCAATGTCCTCTGTCATTTCATTGTTGTCGTGCAACTGCTGTGTCACGTGACTACTTTGGGCCAATCATGATTGAGTGATCAGGTCTATGGCATAATAACCCTGAGTTTTCAGACCCTCTGGGCAAATCGAAAAAACTAAATTCAGGAGGTATGACTGCTGATTTGAAGAACTGTTCCTACTATAAACTGTAGGGGAGTTGTTTGAGGATTAGGACAAGAGTCAGATGATAATATCATAATCTCTTTTCATTCATCTGCCTGCTCATAGCTGATGGCTAAATATGAACCACAGTCTGATGACCGAGTGCTGAGGAAAGTCCACCGCGACAAAATATCGGTTGGAATAATTATATTCTGAAAAAACATTAAGTCTGGGGAATTTCCCAGGTTGCAGTGTGCCCTGAGAGCAGCAGAGGCTAAGCAACCTCACAGGACAACTCTGGACTGGTGGTAAAGTCGAACTGGGATCTGGCAAGCGCTGCAGGGTTATTCTCTCGGAGCTGGACACAGGGAAGTGACATGTCCGGCAGCACTGATAAGCGTCCCAGAGCATGAGAAAGCGAGCGGTGCCACCCAAGAGTCTGAAAAGCTCTGATATGTTTCAAGGGACCCGGGAACAACATGTCAATGAGACAGAAAAGGGATAATTCACCTTTGGCTTAAGCGTCATTTCACACACATTCACTTCCAGCACAGTGGCAGGGCACAGCCTTAAACCTACAACACCCTACAGCATCATGAATGTTTAATCATGACGGGACATTCCCCCTTTCAACTCTTCCGGGACCATTTAGTCCTCCTTAATCATTAATATGAACTTGTTAGGCGCCTTCAGTAACGAGCAGTATGAAACAATGCCAGGAAATGACTGCACAGGCATGTTTCTGTGCAACGAGGGGGAAAAGAGCAGAAAATGTGCCCCCTGCACCAGGGGCTTGAGTTGTTTTGTACAATTCTTGGTTTGCTCTTTGCTCCCTGGGAGCCTCATAATCCCCATCAGCTGCCTGGTAAGAAACAGTGGTCCTCAGGCTGCGTCATGTGAGTGCATGTGAGCCGGCGTTCAATCTACCTACAGACCACAGGCTGTGCAGGCTCCAGCCAGCTGCAGCACCCCACAGCTGGAGTCTTATGGCCTGGGAATAAGATATTTCATTTCAATATGAATAGTGATGGTTGATATACGCCAGGAAAATCTTTCCCACGCAGCCAAATCGTTCTTCTGCTGTTGGGGAGGGGGGATGTTGAAACAATCGGTTAGTATGTAGAAAACATTTAACAATTATAGACAGATAGGTAACTAAGGCCCTGGAGTAAAACAAACACAGCCAGCCCACTCTCCCAGTCCTTCAGTGGATCACATGGTGTTCAGACACACACACACACACACACACACACACACACACACACACACACACACACACACAGAGGAGAGGGTGCATTTAAGTCAGTTCTGAACAATTAAATATTAAAATGTCTGATCAGTAGAAACAAACAGTGACAGTGGGGTTTACAATCACCTTCTGACCGGGGGTGCCAATGGACATTTCTATGTAGTAACCTCTTCCAGAGTCCCCCTGTAAGTTGTGAGCCATGTCCAGAAAGTTGACAGTTCCAGTGGGATCGGAGGCCAGAGACAGGCCGGTCCCATCAGCGGCTGCTAACACCACCCGCTGGACAGCAGACACATCCACAGCCGGGGACACGTCGATCCTCCCCGGGTAAATCTTCAGAGGTATGGACAGGAGACAAGTGGACACGCCGAAGTAAAAGCTGAAAGTTAAAGCCCACAGCGACACTGAAGTGGTGTCAGCCATGGTTTGTCTTCGTCTCGTCTTGTGTTGAGTGCAGGGACAGAAGACTCCAGCTCCGAGTTCACAAAGTTTCCTCCGCTAAGTTTTCAGCTTCACCATCATGGAAGCGGCTGCGCTGCGGGGACCGCCATCAGGGAAGAAGCGCTGCGTCCTCACCGTGAAGAAGAACCAGTAAGACACATTAAACACATGGACATGTCTCCACACTGAGGACCACAGCGACAACTCCTGACTGCCTCCGTCCACTCCTCCCTCACCCCCAACACCACTGACGTCCGGTCAGCCCCTTCAAAGTAAAGGACGTAAATATATTTAATAATTATGAATCACATGCAACGTCAAGAAAATATTTGATTTGATTAGACATATTTCTTTAACAAAAAGTTACTTCATTTGTTGTCATATTTATATTATAATAGAAGTAGCATTCTGTAAATATATTATAATATAAGTAGTATAATATAAATAGATAAATACATAAAAAATATATAATGATAAAATAATGTATACATATAAATATAAGTACACATTTATATCATACATATATTTATATATTTAAAATATTTTACTATTTCATACCTATGAGGAAGCGTCCTGACCATGAATGATATACTGTATATATACACACACAAGCGCTGTATAAATACAACCATATTATAATCATTTACACAATTGTGCATGTAATGTATGTAGTTATTTTACATATAAATGAAAATACAAGCTTTTCAAAAAACTTTTCATTTGGTTCACATGGCAGATCCAGGGGCGGGGCTGAAATCTGATTGGCCCTGTTCTGTCAGTAGTCTTTAAAAAAAACGAATTGTTTAGTAACACTAAATATGATGATTTGCAAAAAGTAGTTATTTCCGTCCCTTGTTTTTAATGTATGTGCACCTTACTGAATCAGGGATTGTCCATGGATGTTGGACCCATGATTGGCCCCTCTGAGCAAATTGTGGCCCCTTTGTGGCCCTTGATTTAGAAAAATCCAAGATCCACCACTGATCTGAAACTGCCCTGTGCTTGTTTTTTTCATTCTAACCAAAACTAACTGTCAACCATGGATGTGGATGACCACAAAATTAGTTTTGTTAACCATGGATATGTTGAGTTAATCTGTGTCCTCATTGCCTTTGGTCAAGGAAATTTCCTCAGCCTTAATGTGAGAGACTTCCTGATGCCACATGTTAAAGTTAAAGAAAATTGATTAAAATGACTTTATCAGTATTTTAAAAAACTGCTGCACGTTTTCTGTTCATACGTCGACTGCACTGTAGAGATATATCAGCTTTAATGTCACCATCCTAATTTATATGTCATATTGTGGATTTGTTTTTTAGATAAGTTTCCTCCCCTGTTATTGTTATTTGTTTGACTTAAACATCCATTCTACAGTATTTATATTAACTACTGTGTAGAGTTAAAACCATATTGATATTTCATAACTCTCTACACTGCTCTGCATATAATATGTCATGGTGACATATACAGTTTAGGAGTTATATTACGAATTAATATCTATAGGAGCCTTTTCTCTCCCATTGTATTTATAGCAAACTGAGTTGAAGCATTATTAAAAATTTAGTGTGTAAGTATTTTTCAAGGCCCCATTATTCACATTACATCACATAAAACGCGGTCAACACCTCAAGGTCAGAAAGTTAAATAAGATTTAAGTCATCCGGAAATAATGCCAGTCTGCATTGACGTATATAATCACATGCATCACCTCAGAAAATGCTTCTCTTTTTCATTCTGTACCCAAGCACCAGTGGCTGGGGTGCAAGCTCTTGTGTTTACATATATGAAAAAACAGACACTACATCGAATTTATCAAGATAGAAACCCAGAGGCGGGACAGTTTCATTTGCTGCTTTGACAGTTCAGAGAAAGAGGAAGACGATTCCAGTACTAAGGCAAGATCAATGTCACAGGCCTTCTCCATGCTGCCTGTTGCACACAGAGCCGGCCACTGTCTCGCTTTGACTTCCTCATGAGTCCACGGCTACACTGTCACATGTTCACCCCCTCTCCCTTTCTCCAACTCGCCCATTGAAGTTAATCAACTATAGCTACAATAACCTGAATAATGCGGAGACAGACTGTGACCACAAAAATTCATCTTTCTGGTGCATTGCTTGTCATGCACTGGGTCTTGTGAATGACCCATTTAAACACAATTCCCGTTTCTTCTCCTCCCCTGCATGGGACATTGAAATACTTCCATGGCCTGAGAGTATAAAAACAGGGGGGAAGCAGGAATTCATTGTTTACTCGTCTGTTGCTATGCATAAAATTCAGTGGATCCGGCGATAGATCATGTGTGTTATATTCCTCTGGGCTACAGGGTTATCAACTTTTTTTTCTGGCTCATTACCTCATTATTGGCACCAATAAAAATAATTGCAAATCCAGGAAATAGAGGTCTGTGAAGTTTTCATTAAAAAGTTGATTATTGATTATTAATTTTGGTACAAAACAGCTTCATATATGTTTTAAATATAGTAAAATACATTAACCCAGGAAGATTATTTTGTTAAGCAAATAGTAATGATGATGCAAGTCAAACACTCTTAGAAGTTAAGTCAGTCACAGTTTTACTCAGTGGTTATTACCAGTTTTAATAATGGATAATTGTTAACTGAAGTTGGACCAAAATGATTTGTCCAAGAATTATATCTGAGGTCCCAACTGCCCTTGCATGATTCTCTTTCACTTTGTAGCATTTGTGACGTTTACATTTTTAATAATGGGCTGTCGTGGTCAGGGTCCTTCTTGCTGTTCCTCTTCAAGCCACAGCAAGGCGCTCTGCACCACTCCTGTGCCTTTAATCCAATCTGAGGAGACTGTAGCATCATCTGTGTGTGAGCAATTCAGGCGGCTTAGCAGAGCCAGTGGTCCTACATTTGGCAGTGCAAAGCTCCTTTACTGGGACATTGGTACTTAATCCTCAAGACCCTAATCATTACAGCTGATGAGAGGGAAGGAGGCGAGCGCTCCACATGATCTCATATGTACCCGCTCCTCCTTCACCTTGACAACACTCACACATCAAACTCAAACTCTGCACAATGATATCTAATTTTGAAAGTTTTACACATGTCACTTCATGTATTAATAACTTTTGGATAATTTTATGTCCAACTAACAAGGTGACAAATTGATGCTAACTAAGGCTGCAACTCATGGTGATCTCCAGTATTAATTAATCTGTTTATTTTCTTTATAATTATTGCTTGATGCACTTCGAAATAGACTGTGTGAGTAGTCCTTTCAAAGGTCACATCATATGTGCAGAAATATGTGTAATATATAGAGTCAGAACTGCATGTGTAAGTATGTAGAAAGTATATTCAGCTAATTATTTCAATTTGATGACATAGTATCATATGCAATTTTGGTTTACTGTAATTCCGAACTAATAAATATGTTTTCAATCTAGATCTGCCCGCAGGAGTCAAAGGGGTCTAAGCCCTCTGAGCAATTCATGCCTGACATCCTGTCATGAGATTAACAAGTTGGACTTCTGGGTCAAAGGTCAAAACTGAGAGAAGTATTCCATTCAATGTGAAAATGTTGTTTTTGAGTGTTTTCAACTTTTTGGTCAAGACCCCCAAGTGTTGCAGCGGACCACTGACAGACGCTTCATGTTATAATCTGTCAGGGTGTGGATGAATGAACCAGTGCTTATGTACAGCAGGAGGTAGCGGCGTTAATTAGGGAGATTAGAGAGAAGGAATCAGGAATCCACGGCCAGTCAGCCACACGCAGGTGGGAACAGGAACCAACCAGCACTGACAGCAGCAGAGAACCTGGATTTAGAAAATAAAGAGCAAACAAAAAAAGGTGCAACCCTAACAAAAACATCCTCATCATTTTGACAATACCTGTGCTGCAGATACTTACAACACAATTAAATCGACAAATACTCAGTAATCAGCACAGATGACAAAGATGTGTTTTCAAGGAAACACGCAAACATGATGAACCTGGTTCATTCTTTTCTAGTGTCCCCTGGAACATCTTGTTGTCATCTGTGTTACTTACAGCCTGTTTCTTCTTTTTAGTTGTATTATGTTTTCAATGTGTTTCTGCGTATGGTTAAGTTATATATACTTGGAGCACTTTTGTCTATTTAACTTTTTTACTTAAGATGTTTTCTTCACTTAGTAGACAAGAGATGACAGAAAAGTCATATTCACACATCAAATCAAAATCATTGCTGTGTGCTTTTTTGAAAAAGAAAGGCACGAATGGAGTTCAATACACGGTCTGTGCCAGTTCATTTTGGAAGATTACAGGCCTGAGGGAAACTCCCAGAACTCTGCTCCAGTCAGTCATGTGACTCTCAGCTGATCAATGACTTGCTCACAAACCCAACTCAGTCACTCAATTTCTCACAGAAATTTTGGGTTGCATGTGCTGAAGGAATACAGGTATACATTTTAATCAAGATTCAAGAACCTGAGAACATGAAAAGTATTTTTGAAAGAAAGATTCTCATTGAATCCCAGAATGTATATTTTACTTGTTACAATACAGCTTCACATTTAATAAAAGCTATATTACTTAGAAAATAAAACCCAGTCAAGCACCATGCAGATTGACCATAGAAATACACAGTGTGCGATGCAGTCTTGAATCAGCGATATTGCCGTTCACTGACACACAGGGCTTTGATAGGCAGCCTCACGGACAGACCAATCACTTAAAGGTTCAGTGTGTAGACTTTAGTGACATCTAGTGGTGAAGTTGCATGTTGCAGCTAAATATTCCTCACCTTACCCTCCCCTTCCAAACATGCGAGAGAACCTGTGGCATCCTTCAGTTGTCATCAAAACTCAGGTGTTTAGTTTGTCCGGTCTGCACTACCATAAAAAACATGGCGGCCTCTGTAGAGAGGACCTGCTCCTGATGTGAATATAAAGTATTTAAATATAAAGGCCAATTCTCAGGTAAATAAAACAATTAGTACAATTTAGAAAAAACACACTCGTGAAAACTTCACTAGGATTTTTTTTTATATTCAGTTTCTGCCAATAGAACCCTTTCACATAAATCTCACACACTGAACCTTAAAGTCTACAATGCTGATCTGAGATCTGCTATATTTCCCTGTGATATCAGAGGCAGTGTAATTACAGTGCAGGCATGACGGAGCTGAATGAGCGGCACATGGGAGATTTCAGACTGGGTATGTGGTCAATGTCCTCAGGTCATATACCAGACTGTTTTATTAGGAAAGAGGCTGGCGTCAGATAACTTTTTGATCAGTTTTATTTAAATTGATACTCTGATTATTGATTTATAAATGTATTTATCAGATGTTTTGTATTTTAAAGATCTCTTGGTTATTCCTTGTCACTTTTCTCTCAGCTTAGCAGGAACTGACACATAGTTTGCCTGCTCTCCATAACAAGCTACTTCCCTGTCTCTCCCTTTGCCAGATCTGTCAGCCTCCTAACAAGGTGTACATATTCTGCTGCTGCAGAAGAGCTGCCCAGCTGAGGAGAGGCTGGATAGGATGAGGGGGGACGAGCCAGACAACAGGTGCATGGGTACATCACTGCTCGCTCACCGGTACCACAGTGTGCATTTCCAGCCTCACCAAAGGCAGCTGGTTTACTTTGCTTTTCCTTCAGATCAATTACTTGCGACTGTGGCAACTCTCGCCACCGAGACAGGCGGTGAGTATGACTAAGGATGGCTCATGCTAGTCTCACAGGCGATTCACACTTTTTCTACTCCCCCCGTGGTGGTAGCGTTGGCTCACTGCAGCGTATCTGTGTCTGTTTGTTCATTCATAGGGAAAGCATTAGTGACACGTAGATGAGTCACAGAGGCTAGCATCTAAACAGGCTTCGGTGGGAGTCAGGAACCCTGCCACCCGTTCTGCTCTCGCCTCAAGGCACCTAGTACTCATGCCCTCAAAAGTCTCTCTAGTTACTGTAACACTTACACACACACACATATGCCTTGTGTGTTTGTTCAGACACCAGAGATCCCACCTGACGCGCTGGGCGCTGCAGAGCAGATGTTGCAGGAGAGTGGCAGCGGGATGTGGTCTCCTCGTTATTGAGATGCTGTTTGTCAACGTCGTTAGGGAGCAACTGTACTGGGATCAGTTTAATGAAGTGTTTTTTTATAATTATAAGAATTGTGCTGTTTTTTTAAGTCAGGAAAATGTATCTGAATCTGTCTGGATATTTTACATAATGCAAGTGAGACCTTCCATTGAAGTGTTGTTTCTCTGGACTATAATTGTAACAACAGACTCAAGCTGCTTTCAGACATGCAATGAACTCTGGACATTTTCCTGAAATCTTCCAATGGGGATGTAAGTTAGAACGCAAATGTATGAGTCAGTTGCTGAGGAAATTTTCCCAAAACTCCAAGTGAGCGAGTGGGCATCTCTATAACACACAGCACTCACAAAACTGAAAAAAGACCAAATATATGTACAAATATTTCTATTCCTATTCCTGGATGTTTCAGACGTTTTCCACATGAATGAGTCTGACCCGGACAATCTCCTGCTGTGTTCTTCATATGTGAAAGGCAAAGTCCATAAAATGTTGAATAAGGTCGAGACATTTTCTGAGAGTTCATGTCTAAAACAGCTTTACAGAAGATGTTTGCTCTGGTATGGAAATTTTGACGTCCAAGTGAGAGTAACTTGGCTTTGTTGAAAATACTTGAAGTTGTTTTACCTCTGAACCAAGAGTCTTTATCAGTTCCGACTGACTGGTGGAGAGACACATGTATTAAACCTCTGTGGTCTTTATTATAGCCAGTGATGTCGTTTGGATCATTAGTGCTCCTGGCTGTTGTAAAGATAGCTGTTAGAGTCGCTGGAGTCTCCTGAGGCCAACTGTAAAAACAACCGTTGTTTTTTTTGGGGCCTGGGGTGATTGTATCTTAAATCCCATTGGAAGAGACAAAGGGAGGCTTCCCTGTGTTTGCATTTTTATTATATTGAATTACCTGTTTTACCTGTTTTACCTGTGTAAAACACAAGGATGTGATGCATGTCAAATATCCTTGAGTGAAAGGAAAGATGATGTTGTAGCTTTGCTCCTTTTTTTTTTTACAGCCATGTTTATTTGCCCTCAGTTCAACTTTCTTGAATAACAATTACCAGTGACATCTTGCTGGATAATTTGATAACAATTTGTCTACACACAAAGCTGAACTTCCTGACTCTGTTTTTCAAATCTGTTGGAAAATGTTTGCATCGAATTTTCTGTCAGATTCTGAGCACAATAACCTGGCTGTTATGTGTGTGTGTGTGTGTGTGCGTGCGTGTGTGTGTGTGTGTGTGTGTGTGTGTGCGTGCGTGCGTGTGCGTGCGTGCGTGCGCGTGCGTGTGTGTGTGTGTGTGTGTGTGTGTGTGTGTGTGTGTGTGTGTGTCTACAGGATGTGCACAGTCCCCCGGTGACTCCCAGAGTTTATACTGGGTGCAACACCTGGAGTTGGGATGGGCGTCTCCAAGGTGATAGCCCATTAGACAAGCTGAACCGGACTGTTGGGAGGTGAGTAGAGATCAGATACATCTCATTCCTCACAAGCAAATGACTTTCACAAAAAACATATTTGTGAAAGTCATTGCAGAGGTAAGCGTATTGTATTTCTATTGTTTTCTCAGTCAAACCAGCACATTTTCTCACACTCTGCTACGTTTCCCCCCCCCCCCAACAGGCAGAGCAGAAATTCCACTCAGAAGTAATATTCTAACAAAGGCTGGTGCACCGACTCACCTTGCGGTGTGGTATTGAGTCTCCTTTGCGCTTGACTGTGTCCCTCTGTTCTTACAGCTATCTATCAGTTTCATAGCATGCAATCTGCATCCCTCCAGCCTCCCACTACCCGCCCACCAGTGCTGTATCTGTTGTGCTCTGTGTGCGTGTGCAGTGCACAAATGTGCATTGTGTTTCTGCAAAAGGTTCAAGTGTGTACATGTTTCCCAGCCCCCTCCCCTTCCATAATAAAAGAGAGGGGAGCTCCTGGGCAGATAAAACCCACTGCAGTGCTTCCCTGGCAGGGGTAGGAGAGCAGTGAGGGTGCATGCCCCCTGGGTGGATGCTAGTCAGAGAGGGGGAGATAAGGGCTGTGAGGGTGGTAGTGGAGGACTGAACGAAGGCAGGCGGGGAGGATGCTGGGAGGTGATCGGCGAGGAAGGAGGGGGCTTCTTCATACATTTTTATGACCACATAGATAAGGTCAGTAGTGTGCCATCGTTACTAGGCAACACTGCGACCCTGAGTTGGATTGAGTTGTGAAGCTGAGAAGTCAGATATTCTTATTGCAACAGCCCTGCTTCAGTTCTGCTGTGTGCATTTGTTAACAAGCAGCCTGTCTCTGCGTGCCACTCCAAGAGTCAAGGCTGAGAGACCGCTTTAACTGGACGATTAACTGAGCCACTGAAATAATTAGAAGGCTATTGATTGGGTTATTACATTGTTACAGCCATGTTGGTGATATACTGATATCCGTGCCCGCTCAGATATATGCGATGATGGTAATAGTGATGAAAAATGATAGTGGGTTGTTTCATTATATATTTTTAATGATCCAGTTCATGTGGGGATACACTAGACTGTGGGTGTATTGATTTTTCCAGTTTTCAAGCAGAGAATGGAGGAGATGGAGACCAGGCGCATATGCAGCCAGAGTACAAATCACCAAAAACACCACCCTTTTCTCTCTCTCTGCCTTCACTTACTCTCTCCACCTTCACTCCCTTCCTTCACTCCCCTCTTTTCCATCACCCTCTCAGCTCTCCGTCCTCACCTCCTTATTTCTGCCACTCCTCCAGCAGCCTTTCATTACGCC
Source organism: Paralichthys olivaceus (assembly GCF_024713975.1). NCBI lineage: Eukaryota > Metazoa > Chordata > Actinopteri > Pleuronectiformes > Paralichthyidae > Paralichthys > Paralichthys olivaceus. The sequence goes on along the minus strand of NC_091103.1, from coordinate 9,801,388 downwards.
CCCCCCCCCTTCCTCTCCACCCTCTCTCCTCCTTTCACCCGCTCCCCTGCCTCCTCTCCTCTCTCCTCCCATTTCTGTCCCCTTCAGCGTCCTAGTTTAGCACGTCAAGGTTGGCTACAGATATGCTCCTCTGTGCCTTGGGGCTAACCAATGGGAAACTGGCTGGGGTTGCTGTAGCCGGCTGGGGTGTTGGTGTCATGAATTGAGGGGGAGTTGGGAAAACAGATTGCTGTAGTGCATGTGCATGTGCTGTTGTCCACTCTGCAGAAGTCTTACAGGTTAAAATACAGTATTCACGGTATGTGGGTCTGTCCTATCTCTGAAATCATGTCACATACAGTACATTCAGTTATTTAAGTTAGGATGTAAACTAGAAAAACAAGTTAAAGATTATTAACTACAAATGTAAGCCGAGATCTACCATCCTGATATTTTCCCAAAAAACACTTAGGAGGGTCATATTTATTATGTATATTCATAATGCTATGCATCTTCCCCTCCTGCAAATACTTCACAATAAAGGCTTAATTTAAACAAAAGAATAGATTCATTCATCAGAAATGCTGGAGTGCTTTTTATTTTGAAATGGTTACAAGGCTTTGATTGTTATCGCAAGACCGGAAGATGCGCGGCTTCATACAGCAGCGTCATGGCATTTAGTTGAGTAGTTATGTTCACTTTTCGGCCGAATGTTAGATGAGAGCATTGATACCACTCTCACATTGTGTGATGCTACAGTCAACAACTGTGTAGCTTTGCTTAGCATCAAGATGAGGAAACATAGTCTGTATATAAAGATGGACGACGCATCTCCATTTCCTCTCACTGTCCAGAAATGAAGCCAACATATCCCAGTAACAGATGACCCCAGCTGGGCAATAGTCATCGAGTTGTTGAGCCGCAGGAGCAAAGTCCCGCCAAAACACATGCTTGACCAATCATTAGTCAGTCTCGACTGTCAATCACAATGTTTCACCTTGTTTTGATAGCATCAAATAAATAATTCAACCCAAACTTTCCATAATAATAAGATCAGTGCAATAAGTAGAAAGAAAGAAACAAATTGCTTATATAGAACTGCTTGTTTATATTCTTTTTATAAGCTAACCCACGCTAAGCTAAGCTACTGGCAGTAGCTTTATATTTACAAATATGGGTGTATTGATGTACTTATCTAACTTTTTGTGAGAAAATTAATGAATGTGTTCCTCAAAATCAAATGTAAAACATTTTATCTCCGCCAGCTAATAGCACCATGAGTGCATGTTTGATGTGGGTGGTCATCAAACCACTAACCCTTTACTCTTTCCATTGACCTCCACAGACACACATTTCTTATTTTATCATTAGTCCCTTTGACATCCTCTTAAACCCTGATGTCTTTGACACAGTTGGCACACTCCCAAGTTATAGCAGTCTTAATTTAAAGAGCGTGCATGTGTCCCCATGCTGATTGACCTGTAGGTGTCTTTTTATCCCACAGGGACCAATAGAAGGGTAAAAGTGCACCGCTCTGAACTATGAGCAGGGGCAGCCTCACTGTGGCCCTGGCAGCATGTAACTTAATACTGACTTCTATCAGGAGCCACGAGTGCAGCTTGTCTCTTATCAGTGTCATTGTCTTAGAAAACAAAGGGGGATCATTATACCGGTGCTGAGAATGTTTCTATTCTGAGTTAATGGGACGCATAGTGTAAAGGCAACCTGATCCTCCTCTGGGTGATGAAGGAGTGAGCCGAGGCCTGACATTTTGCTGATGATAGGCCAGTCTGTGTTTTGTTGTAAGAGACACTGGGCTTCACAGGAGTTGTCAAAACAACGGGCCCCATCCCGAGGGATTACCCAGCCCGTCTGCACACACGCCAGAGACAGGGTCGGCCACAGGGACAGTGGGGGTGGGGGGGTGGCTCTGTGTATATGAACATGTGTGTCGGAGTGCCCTGCAGAGGAGGAGTTGCAAGATGAGACATAAATGAAGGAGAGCTTTCTCAATCTTCCTATCGTTATTAATATTTTAGATTGACAATGGTTATCAGAGGGATTACATGCAGACTTGATCACAGTGGTGCTGCAAGATGTTTTAATAAATCACAAGGAGCACTTGATTTAACTTATGATGGAATCAATATGACCAATGAAGCACAGAGTATTGTTACCTATCTGATCTCAATTCATTAGCTAGACAGCACATGATAGAGTGTGTATCGAGGAGACAGCGTGGTCTTTCTACGATATTAATGCCAGGAAACATTGTAAAGTTATTCCACATTTTGTCTTTATATATATGTATATATACAGTATATATATAAAGTAAATGCAGAAAGCTATGCTAAAACTACTGAATGAATTTCCACAAAACCTCCAAGAACTGCTTAGATTTCGGCGAGGATCTGGACCAAAAGGCAGATGCAAGAACTATCTATCTATCTATCTATCTGTCTATCTATCTATCTATCTATCTATCTATCTATCTATCTATCTATCTATCTATCTATCTATCTATCTATCTGTCTATCTATCTATCTGTCTATCATTCTGTTGTTCTGTCTTAATAAATATGGTATATATTGGAGGAATTCCCCTACAGCCATCAGCAACATTTAAAAAGACTAATTTAACAATGCAGATGACACACACTGTGGTTCTTTCATTGCTAATAAATCAAAAATAATATAAGTTCCTCTTGTGTAACTGATACTCTGCTTTCATTAATATCTCTCATCTTATTTTATCATCCATGATGGAGTTGGCAGTAAAATAAGTAGCAACGAACACAGATACCATGCCAGTGTGAGTATCAGAGTCTGAGGAGTCACGACCTTGGCTGAGCACTGTTCATAAGTTGTCTCATATGTGCTTCCACTTCCCACCTTGCATCCACATACACAAACACACAAACACATGGTGGCATACGCAAACACACACACACACACACACTGGCACGCATGCATGACCGCACAGCAAGGCCAAGACTGCAACAGCCGCCCCTGGGCCTCATTGTCACATTTACTTACCACTGTTTAGGCATCATGCTGGGGGGCTCAAAGGAACTACACCCTTTTTGCACCCCCTACCCACACAGTATAAACACCAACCCACCACCAAAAAATCCTCCCCGCTCGTGTTCAAAACACAGAGATGCTGAATTATGTCACTTTGTTCATGTATACTTAAATGTATGTTTATTAGATATTAAGTCAAACTATTTTCATCCACATATGAATATCAGATGTAGCTTCAGTTTTAACTCATGCTGGGCAATAAAACAATATCAATAATTATCATGATATAATTTTTGTCAATATCTAAAGGTTCAATATATATTGATTTATTGCTTATGCATTGTGTTAGCACAGTGACGAGGTATAATACAATTGATCTACCTCTAATTTGTAAAATGTGTTGCTGTTTAAAGAGTTTAAAACCAAAACCTTCACCCAGGAGAAAAAAAACAAAACGAATGTGACATTTATCAAGATCATTATCGATATCGACTTATTTGAAAATTATTATCTTGGTATAATTTGTGGCCATATCCTACAAACATTTACAATACTCAATAAGGAGGTTTTGCCTCCTCACACATGTGCCTCCTCCACATGCCTGAATATAATCTGTTCAGGGTATGTCATGTGTTTGGCCACAAGGTCACAGCTCTTGTCTTTCGAGTGCAAATCAAGGTATTGTTTTTCACATAACAAGTAAGCCTGTTCTGTTACACAGCTGTCTGTGTGGTGGAAAGTGATGAACACCGGCACCTGTTTTCCATAAGGATGGAAAAGCCCATGTGGAGAAACACTCCATCTGTATGTGCCACCCCGCTCTGCAAAATGTGATCTTTGTACATCACCAGAATTATAGCGGAGCTCCCTCTGATATTGAGCTGTGCTGTTATAACTGTTTGTTGTTGTTGTCTGTGGAATCCCAGCAAATATATATTAGATGGGAAGCTTCCCTCAGAGAGTTGGGTATTTTTGGATGCAGAGAATGAGGCGATTATTATGCAATTAGTTTTTAAGGTAAAAGGGAGATTAATCCCCACCAGCCAAATATTGGATCAAGCATAAGTCTTACAAAAAGCACTGTACTTATTATACTTGTTACATTGATTTTTCCTATAACATCCCTTAAACAACATATGTACACCTGCTCTCGTTTTAGTCGTTGTAAGGTCATTTGGTCAGTGTTGATGTTTCTCATGTGTTTGTTTGCTGTCAAACACATGTTGTGATCTTATACCGGGCTACTCCCATGTATGGTGTTTACGTGTGTATATACTGTACACACAGTGCGTATCCCACCCCCCTGTAAACCTTACCCTGACCCATATTCTGGGGTGAAAGAGTCATCTCTCCTCATTCCTTCTAAAATGACACCAAGCTCGATTGCTTCATCTGTGTCAGTATTAGTTTCTTCATCCTCTCTGGGTTTTGTTTATGTTCGCAGGCTGTTAATGTCACCTTCAGTGTCAAAAAGATATATATCATTTAACTTCATGGCTAAAACCACATGATGTGGTGTACTTTATTACCCGTTAGGCATGAGTATGCTTAGTCTTCAGCATCAGTGCAGTGGCCATTTTAAACCTGTTTAAAGTGTGTGTAGCAATCAACGATATCTTCAAACCCAATTTCACAACTTTTCAAGATAAATGCAAAAAAACCCCCCTGAACATTCTGCTTTTACTTTTAAGACAAAATGCTAAAGAGGAAGTGATTCTATGAATGTTTTTGTCTTGATGGGGATCTTTGTCAGTCTGATGTGGTGAAATTAAAATAATCAAATTCTCAAAATTATATGGCTGACTGCTACAGATCACTGGTTGCCTGTTTATCCAAATTTGATGAATATTGAACATATCGCACGTTCCAAACCGCACCAAACGCATTCCACATACAGACAGACAGACAGACAAACCAAATTTGACACTGCTCTTCCCGAGGCCATTAACAATACTCAAGGCAAATGTGAAGCAGATAAAATGAACAGTTGTTGAGATATGCAGCCTGACGTTTGTGGAATTAGTAGGTATATACACACATCCTTGAACTTTAGTCCTTGAAGTGAATTAAAATACAGAGGTGACCTTGAGCAAAGCATTTCTCTTCCTTTTGTAATGTAAATGTGCTGCATGTGCAACAGTGCTGAGAAGAAGAACGTGCATCTAGTGCATCTTACCAAACAAAGGTCTGATGAATGCAGCCAAGCTGGTATCACATCCTCCCTTCTTAAATGATCAAATCTCACAGTCTGCCCGCTGCTAATGAACTATGTGCTTGCTGGTCCTTGCCAAGAATCCAGTGGTGAAACAGCAGCACAATGCTCCTAATCCAGTCTAAATGACAGGCAGGATGTCTGACCCACTGCCCTGATTCAGCCATGTTTGCTCCTCAGTGCTACTTGTTTTGGGTTTATCTTATGGCTTAAGATGGAAAAGTCAAATGATCCTCTTACTCATTATTAAATGATTAAACATAAATTTGGTCTTAACAATAGCTCAAAAAGAGGACATTGGTAATTCCATAAAGGTCATTGCTAAATGCATTCAACAGAAAATGTTATTAAAAGGACAGTGAGACCATTTTAAGGCACGCCAGAACAGTGTGTACTGGTACAGATTTCAGCAAATGCAGTGCGGTGTTCGTCTACTGCACTGGAGTGACCACTGTAGAAGAGACAGGCAGACAACATTTGCCCTACAAGCATTTATATCACCATGAAAAAAACAAGGACAGACCACACACACATACACACACACACTCTCCCCCCCTGTATATTTATTATTATCTCAGTAATTCATATTTATTTTCCTTTGCACGCAGTCAGAATCGTGAAGCTCCTTCCCCTCAGTCCTGATATAAGGAGAGAAAATGAGTATCCTGGGGTGAATAAACAGGATTTCACTTTCAGTAGATTCTGTCATGTGGGATCGAGAATGAGATGCAGACTGGCCTGCTGGTTATATCACATTCAGTGGAACCCGGCTCTGTGGACAGGCCCACAGGCTCCCACAGCCTGATGCAGCTACACCCTTGACTTCAAGGCAAAGCATTAAAATGGAGGGGTGGAGGTGCTGGTGCTGATGGTGGTGGGTGCATTATGAGGTTGGGGGAAGCAGTGTGTGTGTGTGTGTGTGTGTGAGAGAGAGAGAGCCTTTGGGGTGGGGGGCATACTTTATTAACCCTCTGTTTTCTGCTGACAAAATGTTGCACCTGTCCCTTTTTTTTATCTTCTTTCCATGCAATTAACAAACCAATTTAATACATTTAAAAGCTCATTGAAACACTTTCCCCAGATCAATTCAATTGGATGCAAAACATGCGTAAAAGGATGGCTGGATTACCACAGAGGAAAAATCCCCTCTGTCCAAACCCATGTAAGGTATAAACCCCGTTTGCTCATTTCAAGCAGGGTCTGGCTCATCCTGCTGCACACTGAAGTCCACCTGAAAGCGACAGGCAGTGCTTTCCGTTTATGCCGGCGCATTTCCGTGCGTAAAAATGCCATCTCAGGTGCCGCGGTGCGTCAGGTGCAGCTCATTTCCTTAATGCAAATTGCGGCGCGCTCTTACACTCTGCACCTCCAGTGTAGCAGCCTGTGTTCTGCCCTCAGGAGCGACCGGGAGCCGCCTCTGCTGCTCCTTTAAGGCAATGAGGAATTAAAGCGTCTGCAGGGGCAGGGGGGAGAGGGTTATATTCTGTGCAATGCTCGCACAGCCAGTGTGGTGCGATTAGAGAGCAGCAGCAGGGAAGATGCGCTTGCTCGCCTCTTGCTGGACGCACAGAGGCGATGAAGATGATCTGACTTTTTTTCTGAAAAAGACAAACCTGTTTTTCCATTCTTACTCTGCCGCCTTCTCCCTTCCGTTTGCTTCTGTAGTTATTTTAATTTTATAAAATTTTAATTTTGCTCCCCCCCCCCCCAAGGATGGTCCGTCAGTCAAGCTTTTTATTTAGGAAATCGGAGCCTCTGATGTATATATATATTTTTACATATTTGAGTTGAGACACTTTGTTTGGGACAATTCTTTTATTTTTTTTTAGATTCCAGGATCCGGGCTCTGACTCAGCATCATTCACACCTGGGCTTCACCCCCTCAGCATCCTCTTTGAATAGCAGGGAGACGCAGCAAGACGCGGAGCAAGAGGAGGAGAGTGTGAGCACAGCTTCTCCCCCAAGACAATCACACAGGCGCATTTATGTTCCAAGCGCACAGAGAGGGCTGAGAAAAGAAGAGTGAAGAAAACAGTGTGCGGAAAAAGTAGGAAGGAGACATTAAAAAGTATAGAGACTTGGAAAGGTTTGCTTAAAGACAGTGGCAAATGTTTAACCTCAGCTCAAGCGCACAGAAGAGACACCCAGGGAGGCACCGGTGGTCGGAGGAAGAAGAGAAAGCATAGCTTGGGGGGCTTGAACGGAGCAGGGCATGTGGATATTGGCTTTTATCTTTTCCCAGAGCATCTTGAATGGTAAGTTTGTCATCTTTTCTATGTAATTAATATTATTATAATGCTCATTACCTACTGCAGAAAGCAAACAGACAGCTAAGTGACTGAGAGGGAGGATGGAGGTCACCTGTGACCCACATGAAATGCATTTTATATGCTTGTCAAAAGGCTGACACTCCTGATAGAGGGAGAGAGACGGGCGAGGCATGATTTAAAAAAAAAGAAAAGAAACCCTTTAAGATTTCCTACAAACCATTGGACACATCTCTGGCCTTCAGATATTCACTATATCCTGAGCCAGATGGAATAACACAGCTAAATTGGGTTGGTTTAGACCCTGGATTCAATTAACTGGTTTGGTTGCATTGGTTTAATTGTGTTTTTAATAAATCTCAATTGTTGTTTAATTTGCACAATGCAGTGTACTTCAGTTTGTCATTATTTGATACCCAATGATACCTGTTCTGTCACAACCCTGTTCCACTGTGGCCCTTAGTAATAAGTGACGTATTTGATATAATGGACATTTGGTTTAACCCCTTCCCCCTCCCCCACAGTTAGCAGATTTTTCAAGTTCAAAGTGGCATAAATGGATGTGATGCTTTAAAATGATTGATTTTACACTGATATGTAAGATTCAGTCACCTTTTCTTCCATTTTCAACACATGTAAAATTCAGTTGTATTCATCCTCTGTCAGAATGTTTTCTGCATCTACAACCAATTTTGTCTTAAATCGTAGCAATACATTATACTATTTATCATCACATGTAGTTTGCAGAGAGAAAATGATGCACCATTAGTGCAAATAGTTTATGATAGTGATAAAGAAATATTTTTAATTAGATACATTCCAGAGGTCACATATTTCTAGAAGTGCAAAAGTAGCTCACAAACACACACAAAACTGTGGAATACATTTTCCATTCAAATCGTTGAGAAGCTAATTCTCCATTCAAATACTGTATTCTAACCCCAGGTTTGGTTTTGCATCTTGTCTGTGTTTTCTTGCACACATGTGTGCGTCAGCGTGTGTGCCACTGCTGTCACCATGCACGCACATTTGTGTGCTCATATAGTGTATCTATAATCAATAGCAGAAAATTGATACAGTTTATTGCATTCAATTATTGGCCAGAGTCCCCTCTACAGGGAGGGATTATGGCTGACTGGGTGTGTACGAAAACAGTGGGAAGAAAAAAGAGAGTCGAAGAAGGAGCGGGAGAGGAAAAGAAAATGGAAACATATGTATAAGAAAACATGTCGGGGCAACAAGATGGGGATTGTTCACGCACTGAAACAAAATCACGCCCACGGTTGGCTGCATTTGTACCTAAGGGTCAAGAAAAGCTGAATTAAAAATTTGGGGAAGTGAGGATTTACAGGTATGAATATATTCAACCACATCAAGGGGCTGGGATATATAATTTGGTACCGTTCCCTAAAATGGATTTTCCCTCCTGGCCGGGATAATAAAATAAGGCTTAGAAATGGATTTTTGTTTCTGTGTTGTCGCCTCTTTCAGTGCTGAGGCAACGCTCGCTCGCTACCGTTTATTGACACCGACTATAATGTGGTATCTCCCTCAGCCCAGCTTGTGCTGAAACTCATAAAGGAACAATAAAGAATCCTCATTAATCATAATCATCCGACTTTGACATTAGATCAACTGCCATGCAAGATTGTGTCCGTTTTATTGCATAGGGGATTACTGAAGAGGCCTGTGGCACACAACTGAAAGGGACTGAGCAGTAGACGGCAGACATTACACTTTTTGTGTTCGCCGTCCGCACTGCAATATATGCTTTTTTTTTAAAGAACGTGTTTGTGTGACTCGCTGTTTGCGTTGTCATTTATGTTTGATTTTCCCCCCCATCACCGTGCAGGTGCCTCGCTGTACGACTTTGTCCTCTGCGGCTGGTTGTTTTGTTGATTGTCATGAAAATTAGGTGTTCGACGGCTGAGCAGGCGTTGTTTCGAATGAATGAATGAATGAATGAATGAATGACCTTGTAGATAGAAGCAACACAGCGATTGGATTACACACGATTCTTGCTGTTTTAGACCTATCACATGCTCACTGGCCTGTCTCTATGGTAACCTCCGTCATGGGTGTCAAGGGCTATGTCCGGAAACGTTCACTCATTCACTCTATATGTGGTGGGAAACTGTAAGGCGTGTTGTTTTCTTGTGGCAAAAAGAAAAATGGTATTCAACATGATTAAGATTGTTCAGTTCATGGTGATTGTTACTTTCTCACTCTCACAGTGTTGAATATAATAATCAGATATTATTACAAAAAGGCAGATCCCGGAGATTGTGGATTATATTGTGACTGTTTTTGGATATCGATTATTTGACCCAGAAGCACATGGAGCTAATCTCATCCTTTCATATCAGCGTGTCCTCAGGTGGTGAGGGGCCAAATGGTGAACAAGCTGCTCGCTGACTACAGGCTTCTTCTCCATGTTGTGTTGTGGTCATTTCACTGCACACTTAATAAACACACAATAAACTAAACAAAAATGCTGTCATCATGGACATTATTACAAGACATATAGAAAGAAAGCAGCACCTAGATTTTCCCTTCCAGATAAAAAGAAAATGTAAAAATGAATTATGACACCTCTGACAGACAGGTTTACTTCTTCTGTTCTATTTCAGACCTTTTGTTTTTGCTGTAGCCTGCGCCTATCAAAGTAGAATCTGTAAATTCAGTCATCAGCACAGGGGAGGAAACATATTAAATATCTCTGCCTGAAAGCTGCCTCTAGGCAAAACCCCAGCAAGCTAAACTGGCCTATTCAAACTCTCATTGCAGAGACATAATGAGACGAGGCTTCTCTCACAGTCCCTGTGAAGACTGTGGTGATTTGTAGACGTGCACGCGGCTTAACCTGATGCTCACGACTTAGAGAGGACTTATCTGTTATGTCTTAAATTAAAAAAAATGAACATTTACACACAGATCAAGGGATCACGCAATCAAATTTTAATCTCAATTAGCGGTGACCTTTCTCGAGGGGTAAAAAGGCAGATCCACTTTGAAACAAGGCTCTTCCAGCCCAGTGCAAGTTACCGTGCAGTAAACATCTGCCAACATCTTTTAGCCTGCCAATTTTACATGACCCTACAATATTAGCAACCTGAGACACTGGATGAAAATGCTACAGAGGGAGCGGGGGGGGATGGATGGATTGAACTTGGCCGTGATGAGACAACGGGGGAACTGGTGTTAGCATGGCAATAAATCTACACCAAGGTGGCGCACTGGTGAGAGCTCCGTTCGTCGGAGCTCCGAGGCAATTCTCAAGACGTCCAAAAGATCACCGGCCTCCCGGTGGCAAACTGCGGCCTCGCACAGCGGAGGAGCGAAACCTGAGCGGCCTTACAGCTGCACTCACAGCCATTAGTTTGTTTACTAATCACCAATTAGGATTTGGCTGCAGAGGCAGTATCACAACTCATGAAATGAAATTACCTCCATGAAAACAAGTAGCGTACAGTGAAGTGATGGATCATCTCGTGCAGTCGTGCTCTGATATGAATATCTAATGGGCTAAATTAAGTTTACATACCCACTTTACTCAGGAACACTTGTGAGTTATAAGGGGGGGTTGTTGCCTTATATTTCGAACTCTGTGTGTGATTCCAGTTGAAAGGGCGGCTAATGTTGCGTAATGGATACTCTGATATGTGATCATAATAGATATCCCCTAGTTCATACATCCCCATAATGAGGGCTACTCTACTCTACTGTACCTCCTTGAGCCTGTCTCCCTCTCTAATTAGGAGCAAGCTTTGGCGACTGTGTGTGTTTGTGCGTGCATGTGTCTGTGTGTTGTGTTGAATCCCACCCGATGTAAAAATCTAATTACCAATCACACTGTGTCTGTCTGGATTCCACTGAATCAGAGGTGTAATTGTGCGAGCCGGCGTGTAACTGTCTCTTGCATTAAAATGTTAACGATATCATTTAGCATCTGCGGGGAAGAGCAGGAAAGCCCTCAGCACCCAGATGTAGGTGTCTGATCATGCGTGCAAAGTGGGGTTGTAGTAATTCACTCAGCACCTGTCAGAGTGACATGTTATATTACCGTGCAGCGCCGCACAGGTACTTTCATAAAGGAACCGGCGTAAAAAAGGTTTATTTGACAGTTTGAATCTGACTAAGTTGAGAAACAGGCCCTTCTGCTCTGCTGTGTGGAACTCAAACATTTCTAGAAAGTAAAAACTCACAAGTTCCGATGCGGAGCCTCGCTGTTTTTGCATAACACCCCTTCAACACTTTCATTAACAGGCAAGTCCAAGATACTGAGCCTGCTGCTTATTCATTTCATAGAAATGAGAGACTAACCTTGCATGCAAAGATTGCTCAATCACCTATAATTATCTTTAGTACGTCTTCACTTTTTCTTACAGTTACAGCTATTAAGACTTTGTATAAGCAATATACAAACAGCTATATATTTGATCAGATCACTAACTTGTGTTCAAGCAGAATTTATCTGCTATAAAAATATGAATTTTTACATGAAGATGACAACACACATCTGATTTCTATCTGCAGGTGCATAAGTAAACCAACCATGACATGGCAGACACACAAAGGCATTGTATTCTCGTGCCCGTTGCAGGTCTCGTTTCACGCATCGAGTTATGAAATCTTTTTTAATGAGTTTAGAGCTTTTAAACAACTCTTTCTAATGTTTGTGTAATAACCAAGAGTAAGGAAAACGGATCAGGTGTGACATATGCTTTTAAATAATTCACCAAATATCCACGTTAATCATGAAAAGTCTGTATTGGATAAACAGTATGTGGTTGGTCACTTGTGAGAGATGGATTTACAGTTTGACAAATGTGTAACATCTGGCAATCTGGGATTAAAAGCTACTGTTTAAAGTTGATTGTAGAATTATTCTTAATGGTTTATAAGTGATGACGTGAGCAACTGGTGTACCAACTTTTCTCCTGACTTTCAGAGCTGTTGTTTCAAATTGAAAACTCATTTTTCAAATTATTCCAACAATAAAATGATGCATACAGAATAGAGGCTGTTTATAAATACTGTCAACTGACCTATATTATATGAGAGTCCTTTGTGGCAGTGTTTGCAGCTGTGATGAGTTTAGCTCAATTTCCATCAGTTGTTTATTTCATTTTGTGCAACTGCTTTTTACAAAAATGCTTTTTTAATTTAATTAATTTATAATGCTTAGAGTTTATGATTAAATCACAACGGATGAAGTATTCTGCAGTTTATCGTAGTGTGGGTAGTATTTCCTTATTACGCTGAGTGCCTTATAAGATCCTGTTAAGGAAACTTTCAAATACATTTTATCATTAATAAACATAAATGTAGCAGCTCATCAACTGGAACCAAATACTGGTAGATGTGATCAACACCTGGAATTAATGTGTGTCCAGTGACCACATTGAGTTCCGATTGTGATCTGTGTCATTGGCTGTTTTCGGGACCGCTGACTAACATCCTAAGTATTATATATATTACATATTACAAAATGAGTATTTGATGCATTCCAACTGTATATGTAGTATAGTATGTAGATATTGTGCTTGTGAGAAATGTCCAGATGTATACTGAATTATCAAGATTCTCTGAGTTTGTGCTGTAAGCTTAGTGGACACACTAAACTGCCCCACAACGCATTGCGCTTATTGTGTTTTCTTGCTTTTCGATTGGTCGGTACTTCGCTCCATCCACAGGTGTCTTAAACAATGAGAGGACTGAGGGAAGGACTGCTTCCTGTGTTTACTGGCTAATGGCTGCGAGCCGTCTAGCTGCTGCTACTTCACTGGCATCGGAACAGTCACGTGTGGTTATGATTCTTCGTTTTACACTTGTTGTCACTGTGGTCACAATGTGTCCCTGGACACCTCTGGAGCCGGTTTGTCCGATCTGATCACAATCCGTCCTTGTTATGTTTCAGGTCCATTTACACCTGCACTTTCCTGTGGTCAAGCCCTATCTGATTGCAGTCTGATCACCCAGAATGCACTGTGTAAATGGGGTATATGTTCCTAATGAAAATATTATTCCAAGGAGAGGTTTGCTTGCATTGGCAACATGAGTAATTCCTGTAAATACCATTGTAAATATAAATTGTCCATCTCTGCACAAATATACCATCATTCAGTCAATTGTTTATAGTTGTATTTCACTTGTCAATTAAAATTTTCTATATTCAGTTTGTGTGGGCCTGGAGTCCATGCAGTGTACCGTGTGTGTGTGTGTGTGTGTGTGTGTGTGTGTGTGTGTGTGTGTGTGTGTGTGTGTGTGTGTGTGTGTGTGTGTGTGTGTGTGTGTGTGTGTGTTGTGCTCTGTGAACTATGCCTGCAGTGCTTGTGGTCAGCTCCCCACCACAGCTATTGTTCATTGTGGAAGACAGGTGGTGGAGGTGTGATGAGTTCGCTATCCATCACCCACCAAGACAAACATTCACGCCGGACCTCATAAATACTGCCTCTTAATCCAGTCCTCCACATACCAGACCCAAGGCTGAATTGATCCCTGCGACTCCGGCCCGGACCATAATGCATGTGCCTGACGTATTGTGGCTCACTAACACAACCGCCGCTGTCTTTCTCTCTCTCCATTTTGCTTTATTCTACAGGCCGATCTTTTTAAAAAAAACAAATCAAATATCACACATTTCTTCAACCAGTTTTCCAACCATTTCCTGTGTGCTGCGTATTTCCAATCCACGGCCTTAATCAGATTATTTGAGCCTGCGTTTCCAAACGATATGTCACCAATAGGTCCGCCCGTGTGTCTCATGCTCCACAGTGTGAATATTAAACTAGGCTAAGGGATAACGGAGGAGGCAGAGCTAGATAGACAGAGTGACAGAAAGACAAATGGGTCCAGCTTGGATTCTCGACACTGCTTTTTATTTTTAAACCTGGCACAGATGCTAAGATTTAAGACCAAGTTAGCGGGGGTTATTTTTAGCCGGCCATTTTTAAAGCGCTGTCATCTTGTTGGAGTTGAGGTAAGGTGTGTGGGGAGAGCGACTACGTGTGTGTGAGATGTGGGTGCTTTAATTGTGTGTTTGCTGGTGTTTATTGTGCACAAGCAAGCACTTATATACATAGGGAGGCGCGCGGTTTACAGAGTGTGTGTCCTTGTGTGCATGTGTACTTTGTGTGTTTAATTGGGGAACCGAGTTGGGTGAGTGGGTTATGGGTGTGACACGGAGTGGAGCCACAGGAGTCTGATTTATGTCCTTCCAGCCACTCATCGATCCCCCGGCCTGGTGTGAGACTGAGTGCGCTGTCAATAATCTTAGCACTTTGTGGTATTCCTAGAATTCCCCAGACCTCCTCTGTTCAGACCGAGGTGTGATGCTGCAGTAAGCCATCTTGTCCGAGATCAAATAAGAGGGCACGGGGCCTGGCAGCAGTGCATTTGATTGCGGGGTTGTCGAGCAGTGAATGGATCATTCTGCAGCGGAAGAGCTGTTTGGAGGAAATGGAGAATTGGAAGTATTGTTCGTACAAAGGGAGGTAATTTGGACAGAACCTGGTGCGGGTCCCCAGAAACATGTAGCTGTTTAGGTTGTTGCTAAGTGTCCCCGTAGACTGTTGCCAGGATGAGGTCTATTATGTGATGCTCTCCGTGTGTCTCTCGCTAGACCATCCATCCCCACAAGTGATTATGCTAATTAATGTTTGATCAGATGATTAAATTAAAACTCCATTCATCCAAAGCGCTAAATGCTCAGAATATATTTGTGTCAGCTCGGCTGCCGTGACTTCGCACTCCAGAGTCTCCCCCCCCGCCCCCGTGTCCCATCCACTGGAGGAAAGGATGACCAGAGAGAAGAAGGAAGAAACGGAACAAAACACCTCCCTTCTTTGTGTTTTTAATTCAGGCAGTGGCAGATTTAGAAGCAGGCTTGTAATAAAAATAAGCCAGGGGGCTGGTTAGGTGGGAGAAGAGGACAACGAGTAGAAATAGGAGGAATTGGAGGAAATATGGGTGTGTGTGTGTGTTTTTGTGTCTGTGTGTGTGTTGTTGTGTATGTGTGTGTGTTCGTTTTTGTGTGTGTGTTTTGTGGGGGTAGGGTAGGGGGGAGTAGCACTGAAAGGAGCCGTGCTGTGGTCCCCTAAGTGTTGAATAAACATGCTTGGTTTAGGGAAATGGCTGCGATAAATGTTTAATATGATAAGTCCATAAAGACGGTCAAATGAGTCTGGAGTATTAAAATGAACGTGGCACGCAGCAGCAGCTCTGACGGAGGACGAGGAGGAGGGGGTAGGGTGGGGGCGGTGGGGGGGTTGGGGGCTGATAATGGCAGGCAGAGCTAACAGGATGAGAGCAGCCAGCTGCTGTGACATCAACATTAACACACTCCACCAGCTGCTGGTCACAGACGTCTCTGGACAAATCAGGGACAGAGGTATATATTCAAAGGTCCGCCACGGCCTCACAATGACATTAGGGCCCGTTCAACGCTGGCAACAAGAGCCGCATATTTGTGCAGCACTTTTCAAAGTAAAGGTGGAAATAAACAGTCAACTGGAATTAAAGGAGCTCTTGCACTGGAGCCAACGACTCATAAATATTGGAGTAAAACAATTTCGCAAAAAGAAAAGGAAATTGAGATTTTACAATTTTATAGAACAGACCAAAAATTGAGTAGTGGTAGGAATACCATCAAAACGAAAAAGCAATACAAGTTCAAAGTGTCCAGTAGAAAGACCGTCCCCTGCACATTATATTTATATTTCCAATCGATTTGTGAGACATGTGCTGCAACAAGACCTATGATTTATATCTGACATCTAACATACTAAACACATCTGTAAAATGTTGAATGACATCTTAATTTGTTTTCCTTGAAATACAAGATCTTCACATAGTAACTCTGATTATATTTAGGCCCTCACAGCCCTCGATTAAGGTCAGGAAGAAGATGGTGCACTGAGTTAACCAGTGAAAAGTCAAAAGTGAATCAAAGCTTTATTAACAAATAATGAATCCTCATCTCTGGTGTCTTGTATTTGCATGCAGAATTAAAATGTACCACTTCCTTCACTTGAAGAAAGATGCCACCACTCATTTTACAAGTTAAAGACATTTCCCTTAAAAAAATCATTTTGTATACCAAATTACTAGGAGACAGGGCTTCAGCAGTCCTTCTGTGGTCTTTAAATGCTGTTTTAGCCACACTTTGAAATGATTTACTTTGCACTATAAGAATGTATAGATTTCATTTTGTAGTTTTTCTTGACTCAGGAGAGCACACACCTCTACCAAGGCCCAACAATCAAGTTGAACCACATTTCACACACTGATAGATATCATTTCCCTTATTTCCCTGATGTTTTTCATCAGGATCCAGGATCTGGGAAAATTATTCAAATGTAAAAAAAAAAAAAGAAAAATCCTGGATCAAAGTCAACTTTATAGTCAATTCTGCCACATGTACAGGACTGAAATACTGTTTCTCTCTGATCCCCAGCGCAAATAGACAAGTAGAAAAGACAAGCACAGCATCCGCACAGTGATCCGGATACATACATATCCTCATTGGCAGAAGTTTTCCCTCAAAATATATTTGTTAAACCAAATATACCTGCTAATACCTTTCACAAAAGACATTCTGTGGTCTCTCCTCTGCTGTTATTTGAACCACAGTTTGAAATGATTTATTTCACTCTCTAAGATTACTTGATTTTGATGATTTGATTTGATAAAATGACCATGGCTTAATTGATTCAGCAACATGAAATTCATACAGTCACCAATGGAGATAGGACAAAGTGCTACGAATATGGAGGAAAAAACATTTTGTCTACGACTTCAGAAAGGTGTGCCGTGCCTACAGTGAACAAATTCAGACAACATGAGTGAAATGAAATCCTTGAGGCCGGAGAGTGTCAGCGTCAGGTCATTCTCTTCAGCAGCCTCTCATGTCACAGCTCGTGTGCACCGATGCCTTCGTGGACACACACCCAAACCTCCTGGATATTGTGTTACCTCGGCTGGCATGCAGGTGGACAGCGGTCACGTTAAGACACCATCAACAGCAGCTCTTGTGAGGACCCTTAACCTTAATGTTTGCTGACATAATAAGGTTGCTTGTCCAGTTGTGCTATGTCTGCTTGTCTGAGGTAAGGCTTTTTCGCCAATGTTGCGTTCACCAAACGACGAAAATGCTGCTGCTTAATTGTGTTATCGGAAGAGATGGTGCATGTTGACAATCACATTAGTTTGGAGGTGATTAGATTACATTCACTCAAGTCTCAATGAGATGCTTTTAAGTGTAATAGTTAATTACAAAGAGTCTTAAGGAGAAGAAGCTTATAATCAAACTTTATAAGTGCAAACAGGTTGAGAACAAGCTGACTGAAATATCAGGAATTTCAAAGATACACCATAAATAATCATAATGACTTTGTGTTATCTGAACTCAGCAACAATATAGTGTTTAAACATGTTTGGACATCCATCTAAGAACACGGCAGTAGATGTAAAGTGTTTGTGGTTTTACTGCATGAAAGAGACCATGTGTGTCTGTTTGTTATAGTGTCTGTAACCTGAATATCATTTCACATTAAATATACAAAATAATCCATTCAACAGCAGAGGATGCTTGTATTTACTTATTTATCTTTATCTTAGACTCTTTGGTTTGATGGTGATTCTGTTTTACTAACAGACAACAGGAGCAACCGGGGTTCAGAATCTTTAAATATTTTTCTATATTTATTGGTTGTCGCAATTTAACATAATGTCCAACTGTAAACAAACCTAAACCTTAACAATATGAAATAAATTAATACAAAATAAAACACCAAAATAGAAAACTAAACTCCACATCACATACATATGTAAACTGTTTACTGCATATCAGTTTGGTATGACTTCACCAAAACACATTTGATTGCAATAACCTATATATCACATGAATTATCGTTATGGTTATTTTGAGCACCACCATATCTGCATGGGCTGCACCAGGCTGCAGTCAAACCTTTCTTTTTTCAACAGTTCGTAGCAAACCAGCAATGTTGCACCTCACTCGAATAAATCATCCATAGAATATATTTATAAACATACTCATCCAGGCCTGTTTGTCAAACGGATTAGCATTAGCTTTCTATAAATACATAGTTAATTAGGTTGAGGAGAGGCAACCGCTCAGTGCTGCTCTCCTCAATTCTTTGGTAAAATCAGAAAATTATTGAATTAAAAGGTGAGATTGCAGTTGTAAAAAATGTGCAGAGGTAAATGGATTCAGATTCACATGGTGAAACCTCACTCATAGTAAATATACACTCCAGTGAATCACTTTAAATGTAATCTTTGTTTTATTTTACTTTATTACAGACGTGGGTTTCCCTGCACTTTCCATAGTGCGTCTCACATTACACAGCAATATTAGATTTGTACTAGAGGAAGTTTTATTCATCAGCAGCAGCAGCAGAGGGAGCTGCTTTAGTTTGCTACAGTGAAATCCCTCATCAGATCCTCTTCCATCCACTCATCATCATCATCATCATCATCAGCAGCAGCAGCAGCAGCAGCATAATTTAGACATCAATGTCTTTATTGCTCAGTTTTACTAAACGAGAAACAGTCCAGGGTTTTCTGGCTTCCCCTTGATGAGACAGGCAGCCACTCTGGCCCATTTAAGACATGAAAATAGAGCGGGGAGGAGGAGGAGGAGGCTCATCTGCTGTGGGGGCCTCGTTTTTAGCGTTGCCTGCCCCTCCTAGACATCAGAGGACAGATCTGTCGGTGCGGATCAGCAGCTTGTGCACGGCCGACCCTTTCTACTGTCACAGCGCTGCTTAATATTCATGAGAGCAAATTGCAAGACCGTCATTTAACTTTGTGCATGGTGTATTGCCTCTGGGCAGATCAGATCAGTGGGAATGCTTACTCACACTGGGCTGCTCGGCTCTGGATGGTTGTTGTCTGCCCGTCTCAGAACTTCTAGCGATTATATCTCACATTCAGGTTCATGGACTTTGATATACAGCTAAAATCATTAAAGTGAAGTGTTATTTTCAACGCTTTCGATCAGATTAAATGCAAGAGAAAGTTCTTATACTGTATTTGACATTTGGGTCATGAACAGGTCAAGGAACTATTTTTAGCTGCTATGAACGCAGCACTGTCCCATGTTTAAACACTGCAAACATCATACCAGTGCTAGCTCACACTAGTAGGAATACAAATTTGTTAAGGAGAAAAATTGTTCTTTGGCCACTGTGATTGTTGAATGTGAGCGAGCTAGGTATGATCCTTGCATCCTCGGCAGACTAACCCGAGGGCACAGAGCAGAGAGCGACTTTAATTACCCAGGGTTCCTGCTGTCACTTTGTCACCGCGAAGCACACGGTGCCATGCTGCTGTGCAGTGCAGAGTGCCCCTGCCGTGGCGGTGATGACAACCCAGACAATGGCTCTGCTCGCTCAACAGATCCAACACAAGTGCCCTCTGAAATATAGGAAGCTGAATCAATCCCACTGTCTCTATGATCCTCTCTTTTCCTCCTCTTGTTTGCTCTCTGCTGTTCTTCCTCCTCCTCATGTTAGACCGTGCTCAAGAAAAAAGCCAGCGGCTGCATGAAAGACGGAATATGTAACTACAGAATGAGTTAAATAGGTTGTCACCAGTTGCCCATGTGGTCCTTTCATTTAAAACTGTTGTCACGCGAGAGGTTCAAAACAACGCTACATGACTTTTACATGCTTTGATCAGGCATGTGAGAAGCTTTTGTGAAAAAAGATTTATGCTGTATATTGACAATTGCGATGATGTAGAACCTCCGTTCTTCTTGTGAGTCAGCAGACCCAGTTAGAGAACTTCTCTTTACCTGCTGTTTGTTCACATTGGCATTGATTGCACGTTTACTTAAATGAAGCGCCCCAGTGGCTCTGAAAGCGCACTGTCATGGTTGGTTACACCCTGTCAGCTGATCAGTTCTGTTGTGTGAAGGATCACAGTCCTGTGAAGATACCAAACCACAGGTATTGTTAGTCATATTGGACAGTAACTCTGTGGGAGCATTACAGCAACTGCTTCTTTGAGTCACATTTTAAAATATGATGTAAAATCACTTCAATCGAGTTAACATCACATTTTTTAAGGTAAATGTTCCACAAAGACAACAGGGTTAATCTTAATAATGAAAAAAAAAACAAACACATTTCATCCAATTCTATATTCTGGTGCAAATTAAGCAACATATTGCATACTATTGTGTGTTATACATATATAGGCATATATTTACTTCAATATTTCTATACTCAATTCACAATTACAGTATTCATACTTGTATAATCATCCTGAGCACTTTGCTCAAGTTTGTTTCTCTACACATAATATTTGGTCTATAATGAAAGGTATATATTACATATTCACTGCATTTAATTTTCCATTTTATTCTTATTTGTTATTTATAACCTTTATTTATTTTATTTTACACTTTCATGTGTTCTTGTCTACCTCCTTTTGATTATCTGCCACTATAACAAGTGAATTTCCCCAGTGTGAGATCAATAAAGCTGATTATCAAATTAGACTATATGAGAATTTTAGCACTTCTCATCTGACACAGGTACAAACTAGCTGGTGAACCTAGTGGACCATAAAGCTGCTAAAGAGCCAGATATTTCCATCAGGGTTTGGTGGAGACAAAAACTAAGGTAAAACAAGAGCGAACTTAATATTCATCTGGTGGCAACACACTTCAAATGATATAATATATTGCGTGGTATCTATACTGCCATAAAGTTTGACAAATCAATTTAAAAGGTGTTATTTCAATTTATTTCTTTATTTAATATATAAACCTTTTTAGCATGCAAATAGTTCATATCTTAAAATTCATGTCTACTGAACATTTGTAGTATATATAAAAAAGGTAAATATTAAAGATGATTATTACCCTCTTGTCCGTTATAAATCCTGCAAGATAATAATTGATCTAAATTACAGTCATGGTATAGTGAGAACGATCTTACAAGTATGCGTACCAAAGCAAAAAAAAACGACATACAAGTTAAATAGAGTAGGAAGAAAGAAGCATACCCGCTCTTCTGCTGATCCCAAAACATAAATGGTTTAAATGAAACAGCTTCTTTCCCTCAACCCTTCTCCCTAAAGATATCCCGGCAGTGAAATAATCATAGTCAATTATAGATGCATATAATGCATTATTGAACAGTGTCATTTATTTCACCTTTACGCTTGAGATCATGAAAAATTATGCCAATTACTGATTTCCTCTTGGGCAATGTAGTAAGTGGTCGGGCCCCGAGGCCATTTGTTGGGGCATGACTTGGTGCTCTTTGCGAGGTCTGAGAGGGCGACGTACCAGTCGGAGTCACTGGAATATTTGTGATATGTTTCCTGAGTTTAGTCAATTAGGAAAACGAGTAGCGCACCCTTCCACCAGAGTCCATTCATTTTTTTATTTTTTTATTAAATCAATCTCGCTATCACTCAGCCGATCTAAATTGAGTTGCTCGCTCATACTTTTCATATGTGAAATAGACGAATATCAGAACAGCCATGACATAAATCCTAATCCAATTTCTCCGATGCTTGAGCAGAATATAAGCTTTCCAAGTAACCACGCACTTCTCTGATCAATATTTCTCCAGCCGTTTGCTATTATAGCTCTGTAACATATCAATAAACAAATAAGCATCAATTAACTAAGTGCCCGAATTTTATTTTCTGAAAACTCTGATGTGGGCCAGTCTGTTATTGCATTTTTTTAAAATGAAGAAAATACAAGAATTAGTTTCTTTGTACAAATGCATTCCTTGTCACAAAACTAACACACCGTCCATGAACAGGTGGGGTTACTGCAGACAGGAGCCCCCTTTGGCGCCAGTCTGTTTTATCAACAGAGCACTGAGAAGATTGATACTCCCTGTGCCAGCTGGAAAACAGAGAATGAATTAGAATGTAATATGACTTTGATGTATTATTTTCATCTTGGCCGGTGCCACAGACCCACTGAGAACCCAGCACACTATCCCATCCCATTTGAAAAGATTCAAATTGCTTCAAACTTTTTTTGATGTAAAAAGCTGTACAAGACTGTATACCAAAGTTCCTCTGCTGGCAATATACAGTATTTCAATCTTTACAAAATGTCACAATGAAATTTGCCTTGTATATGATGGAAAGATAAAGCACATTATTTTCTCCTTCACATGAGGATTATGGTCAAATAAAATATTTACATGGGAAACAGTTGTGATAATCGTAAAATGTTTGAATATTGGTGAAAGAATTCTTTGTCATGAATAATCTTTTAACTGAGTATGATTTAAAGCAAATGATTTACAATCTGAATAAAAAAAGACATTTTTTCCTCCATGTGAGAATGCAAATGTCGGAGTCGGAGTGAGCCCATGTGAGAATACAGCAGGAAAATGTCTGGAATGTCAGAGCGAGTGGGCAAGACGATGACATTTCACACGACAGGCTCAAAACTGAAGAAGACAAAAAGAATACAAATATCTCAGAATGAAAAAGAGATGGCACACGTAAGATACCAAAGAAGATGTTGATGTACTGGAAACAACACACATGATTTCTGTAATGGAACATTACATATATATATTTTAGGTCCTACCTCCTACATGCTCTACCCAAAGTATGTTAAAAATGTACCTTCAAAAATGTCCGACCCATCATAATTCATATGGTCAGATATTACTTGGGCTCGTCCTCCTCTGCTTTCCTCTTTAACATTGATGACATCTCCCCACAGTCAACATTATCTGAACATATTCACTGATGTATCCACTGGTTACTGCAACATGCTGCAAGTTGCAGAGTTGTTTGCATTTCAGAAAGGTTGCAAATGACCATGCATCTCACCAATATGTCAACAAATTAATGTCAGAGAAAAATTGCTGCAGTATTGATCTTTAGTGTGCTAATCATTTAAAATGAGTGGTCCCAATTCCTACCAACAAACATGGATGTACATGAGCAGGTCACTAGAGTGTCGCATTGCTGGTTGAGAGCTGCTGGGGGAGAGAAAAGCGTGGAATTGTCTGCAATTTGAAACCTTGTTAGGAATTTATGAAGTGCTAAAATGTTTTCTCCCCAGGGAGGGTCAAAGCCAGCTGCCAGTGCCACTGTTAGCCATTTAGTGCAGAGCCTCTGGGCTCGTCACACGGCTGAGATACACAAATACTGCATATACAGTTATTTTTGCCCGAAATACAAAAATATAAATCTTAGATTGCAAACAAACATCTGTTGGCTTCTACACTCAGAGATAAAACTGCTGTCTATTGCTCTGAAGCTAATTGGTCCAACATTGACATTTATTACCCTTGTCTCATCCTCCAGAGAATGATTCTGCATAAACTGTATTTAACATCATTCTCTTTACTCTGATGTGAGTATGATCAAGGCAGCTGACCTTATTTCATAATTGATAGTAGTTTATGTTAATTTAATGTTCCCAAAGTCCCAGGGATAGGACTAGAGTGCTGAATCCAAAACGAGTGATCATGTAACACAAATAGAAACACTTACAGTAAATGATCTTTGAGGAATACTAATGTGTGTTTCATTTCATTTCTCTTCTTTTTTCTACCGTTTTGCCACAGTTTCATTGTAAAATATTAAACAGATGAGATGACAGTACATTTAAAGTGTTGCTTTTAATCTTAACAGGAAATCAGAGTTAAAACATGATCCAATCAACAAATCCATAACCACAGAAACCTTAAATAAATGCTACAGCACCAAGTGTAAATATATGGTTGTAAAGCAAACATCTTGTGTTTTCTCTCTTGCAGTTTTCAGTGAGGACCTACATTCCAGCTTATACTTTGTCAATGCATCTCTACAAGAGGTAGTATTTGCCAGCACTACAGGGACCTCAGTGCCCTGTCCTGCTGGGGGGGCCCCTCCTGCCTCGCTGCGCTGGTATCTGGCGACCGGCGAGGAGATCTACGATGTCCCGGGGATCCGCCACGTGCACCCTAACGGAACCCTCCAGATCTTCAACTTCCTGCCGTCCAGCTTCAGCAAGCTGATACACGACAACACATACTACTGCACTGCCGAGAACCCTTCTGGCAAGATCAGGAGTCAGGATGTCCACATCAAAGCTGGTGAGTCCACAGAGGAAAGCTTCAGTCAGCAGGTAGTGGGGATAGAAATAACAGGCGTACATGTATTGGCTGTGGTAAGAGCCAGAGGAAAAGATTTATATGAACTGTAGAAGAAGATATGGAAGACTTACAAATTAATGAATTTCCTGTTTCCAAAATCATATTAAACCATGTATCCTGGGCAAAGTGCAAAAGGACACATGTGATTGGAAAGAATTACATTACACACGCTTTTATCCAAAACGACCTACAATAAGTGCATTCAACAAGAATGGCTAAACTAACCACTTCGACTTATGCCTCTGACTGTCTCAATCAATAGCAATGTGGCCAACCCTCGTGGGTATTTAGAGTATTTAGAGTCTTGCTGAAGATACAATTGAAAGAAAAGTTTGAAATGTTAACACAGAATGGGGAAAAAACACATTGCTCCTTAACTCTGGTAAAGATCCTGTTTGTCTGAGTGCATCAGCTAACGTCTGGTGAAAAATTAGCCTCTGGCCGAAACGGCCAATATTCTGGGTCTCAATAGTGAAGACGACTAAATCTAAATCTTCTGTTTACAGTTTTAGGTCCAGATGACATTTTAGTTAATCTCTATTAACAGCTATCTGTATATGAATGCTGATCAATTAAAATCCATTTAGCCAATGCATTTTGGTCAATGTGTTCCACCTCTTTTGCTCTCCACATTGACCTTATTACCTGTGGTAACCAAACCTGCTCAAAACTGATTGGTCAAACTAGAAACAGAAACCAGCTAGCTTCTGGAACCACAATCTTGTCCCGGCCCTGCCTACAGTTTCTACCCAAACTTAAAAAGAAATAAACAATGGCACAATTTATTTATTTCGAATGATACAAATCACGTGTTTATGCTTTTTTATTGTTCGACAGTATCCCGGGAACCCTACACGGTCAGAGTGGCTGACCAGAAGGCTATGAGAGGCAGTGTAGCCGTCTTCAAGTGCATTATTCCTGCTTCTGTCGAGGCCTACGTCACTGTTGTATCATGGGAGAAAGACACAGTTTCACTCAGCTCAGGTAAGATGAATCAAACATCAGTGCTATCTCTTCAGTAGACCTGGGAATATTTAGTGCTTAATCGTAAAACCAAGTGACACAACCTGTTAAAAATCTAAACTAATGTGTAATAATGTCAGTGTTAATGTTCAAATGGCCAATCATATTCTGAACTTTGTACAAGATGCTGTCTTTTAGTGATTAAGGAGCACAGAGTGAAGAGTTTTGTTGGCAATGACGATTTTGTGAGATGAGGGAGAGGTGTGGTGCGTTCTTTTGGCTGTTTATCTAAGCCCCCTCCCTGCTCGGCTCTGCTCACTGCTCTTTGGACACTATGTTCTGTTTTACTGTGAGTCATCTTCTTACCTGTTTGCTGTCGTCGGCTGCCCTTACTGGGGCTCTGCGGCTCATCTGTGCAGCCCTGTCCTCGCACTATAGCCAAAGATGCTGATAACTGTCACGTTGAATCACAGAGCCGCTCTCTCTCTCTCTCTCTCTCTCTCCTGTAAGCCTTCCACCTCAGCCAACTCCATTTTGAGTCCAGCAAGGGGTAAAGTGGAACAGTTTACGTAGCATCATTGACCTAGTTACCCTCCTTGTCTGACTCCAGCAGCGTAGCATGATAACGCAAGACATCCAAACGTTCTGGGGCTGGATTTTTACTCAAGTTAAATGGGATGCTTATCTCTTTGATTGCTCCATGTACTGCCCGCTGGCTGATTTCGCTTCATACTGGGGCGTTCAGGGACCTGTAAGTGAGCACTTGATGTCATTTGACTGAGGGCAGAATCTGGGACGGTGTTTTGGTGGCATTTTAAATGCGCCTGCTCAAGCGTGAAGATCTGTCTTCTGATCCATGCCAGCGACTTATTTACTCGAGGTTACTCAAGTTACTCGCTGCTGGTTGAAGATGCTGCTTAATGTCACGGGGAGCGGGCAAATATGCAGCATGCAGATGTGATTACATTCTGTAAATGAAATGGAATGAATCATGTAGACACCACTCAGAGATGATGTTTATTTCATCTGAGGTTGAAAAAAGAAATCATCCATTATGAGGATCAAATGATTTTACATATTCCCCGTACGCCTTCATCATAAGGTTGGTCAAGATGGTCAAAATCTAAGCGATGCAGTAAAATAAAAAGATGTGTGTGCGTGTTTTCAATACCAGGTTTTCATCAAGGGAGAATGTATTTTGAATAAATGTGTGTTTTCCCTTTATATTGAAGAACCAGTCATCGCCAATCATTTCTTAAATCGGCTCTTATTGTATTGTCTGCGATGACGTCCATCCTTTTCATCCAGCAGGTCTGACAGCCCATAGAATATGCAGTGAGGTTTTGATGGATTGTACCGTATGCTCTGTGTTCTTCAGAGTTCTTTCGCAAGCGTTCAAAAGAACAACGATATTGGATTGTCCGTGTTTACTCCAATAAGTATTGCAGCAGGCGAGTGCTGTCAAAAGCATGAGCACACGGTCAAAATCACTGCTGCTCCATGATAAATATTTGATGGTAGATTCTGATGCATGAGCGGATTCACTTCGCACTGTTATGGAGAGGGTATGTTTACTCTAGAAGCGCGGGTTAGAAGGATGTGCGCGTTAGTGTGTTTGCGCTCGCATGTTTTTGCATGTGCAGGAAAGCAGGAGAGACCACGAGGATACCGACAGGGCCTGACGGTAACCTGGTGCAGTTTGACCCAGCCTAGATTTCCGACTCCTTCTCCAGACCCTGTTTTCTGTTCTCTTTTTTTTCAGTTTTTCATGAAAGAGGACTTGGTCTCAGTAGACAGAAAATGTAGTTATCCCACAGCCACAATGAATTATTAATCTCAGGTTTTTGTTGGGTAAGGTACCATCAACCGCATTTTCCTACCCTTGTATTGTGCATCAGCATGTGAACATGGGAACAGTCGAGGCTCGAGATTTTTCTCTCACAGAGACGATAAACAAAAGAAAAAATAAGCAGGATGATGTTGCCGCTGATGTACATGGTGGAAAATTCAGGTTGGTGATGTCTCTCAATTAGATTTTCTGAAACAACTAAACCTTTGACCACGACTTGTGTAGATCCCCTCCAGTTGAAGCATTAGTTTGGTTATGGGCGTGCATTTCCATCAAACATGCCTTCAAAATACCATCAAGAACAAATTTAAATAAAATATGAAAACATAAAATGAGGCTTGTAAATATGGAGCACTCCCATAGAGCATAACAATCAACCAAACTCTCAACAGAAGATGGAGTTTACTTGTAATTCTCATATAATTAGCTTGAACATTCAACAAACAAAAGTCTGTCACATCTCGTGGTATATATCAATCAACATACATAAACACAAATAATTAACTTATTGGCCGTGTAACTTGAGTGGAATGAGAAATAAACCTCCAAACTCCAAATCTTCTGTTAATCCATATCTTCTTGAATTTAAAAAGCGATTTGCTTGACCCATTGCTGCCAGTCCAACCGGTGCTCTGGCCTTTGTGACAAATG
This sequence comes from Paralichthys olivaceus, assembly GCF_024713975.1. Taxonomy (NCBI): domain Eukaryota; kingdom Metazoa; phylum Chordata; class Actinopteri; order Pleuronectiformes; family Paralichthyidae; genus Paralichthys; species Paralichthys olivaceus. The sequence goes on along the minus strand of NC_091103.1, from coordinate 9,773,282 downwards.
CTTGCATAGGGTCTTGCTAACAATATAAACTCCGACCTCAGAGCAACATGCAAATGATTAGTTCGCCTGTGGAGATGTAAGACAAGTCCCTTTAGACTCAGTTAATTTCATTTTAACAAACAGAAAACATATTTAAGTAAAATGTAAATGAATAAATAACCTTTTCATTCAAAATGTATTTAATAAACTTAGACTGTATAGCTGACTAATGGCAGTATATGTGTTGACCACATCTAGTTGAATATTTTCCCATGTAAATGTGTTTTTAAATATCAGTAAGTTGCATGTTGAGAGGAAACTGGCTTAAATCAGAGCTGCAGAATCTTTGAATATCTAGCGATTCTTATGTGGGTCAAAAATAGATGCATAATTACAGACTGGGGCCTGTCTTAATTAATCAGCTGTGATTGAAAAGTTAATTACAATATGAATTACCTCTCTGAACGAGGACTGCTTAGTAGTCATTTGAAGCGGTCTGCTTTCAATGTGAATGAGCGCCACGCAAGCTTGCTGGGTCCTAATGTTGCCACTAACATACCATTAACCCGTCATGAATTTTAAAATGGGTCTCGCAGCATGAGCTTTGAAATGCCCGGCTCCGATCTCCTCCTCGCTGCTTTTGATAAACAATTGACAGAGCTAATAGAGAGATGAAAGAGCCAATAAAATAAAAAAGAGAAAGGAACGAAAGTAGAGAGGGCGGAGCTGAGCTGTGTCCAACTGTGCTATCACATGCACCTTTGTTTGTGAGCGTGCACATGTTTATGTCTATGTCGTGCCTTTGTTTTTTACGTGCTCCCGTGTTTGCATGTCAAGTTGCCATGGTCTTGAAAAGGGATGGAGCTGGGACGGTGTGTTTTTTGTGTTTTTCAATGTATCTTTTGTCCCTCATCATTCATGATGTGAGCGAGCGTAATGAGCTGGGCGGCTTTGGTTGCAGACAAGAGCTTCAGCAGAACCATTGAATGAGCTGCAAACAACGTGTTGTCACCGAGACCTTGTGCTCGCCTCTAAGATGCTTGCATGTATTAGAAGATAAAATTCAGTGCCTGCTCGCCATAAGATTTCCGCTGTTTGAATGCCCAATGCTCGGTGTTGTTTCTACTCCATCACATCAGCATTGGTGCTGATTATTTTCATCTGCACCTTGCTTGTACAATTTTCTGTGTACGTCTTCTACACAGTGAGTACTTGTTAACGTTTCATATGGTTTACAGATATAGAAGCGTTTGCGTAGAGTCAACACTATCTCTGTAACGAAAGATACCCACAGTGTCTCTCTCAGCTTTTTATACATGTGTCAACATTAGCATCCAATCCAATCTTGTACTGTAAGTAGGCAACTTGCAAATTTAAAGACTGATAACAAATAGTTTGAAATAAAATATGGGAGAGTAACACAGATCCGGTTTTGTGGCTGTAACAGAAGCTCAATGCTCCTGTTCATCACGTGGGCATAAATTACAAGAGGTTTAATGTTACTAGCCACAGTTTGGTTATGTTCAGCTTAATGCAGGGTGAGATATAATCATAGTTAAAACCATTTGGCATTTATGATTTGTGTTTTCGCAATTTGATGCCACTCTTTTGACCAAACAATCAACAGAAGACAATATGTTCGTATAAAATGTATAGTTTAGATTTCCAACAACAATGAAAAAAACCCTACCTGGACCTAGGCTAAGACAACCAACTCCTCCAGAGGAAATCCTGACACAGCTACAGATAAGGAAGTGCAGGCCAGACGAGCAGTCTGTGAAACGCCCCGGGTCAGGATAGGGAAAAGAGGGCAAAGGTGAGGAGAGGTGAGAAGAGGTGAGGTACGATGAGGAGAAAAAAAGAGATGGATGTAGAGAGGTTTCCTCTCTCTTGGAGAGATAGGATTTCCTCCCTGGAACAAACATGCAGGCCTCTCATCTCTTCAGGCTGGAGATTAGAGCAGAGATGGAGGATGAGGAGCTTTAGTCTGTCTTTGGACACAGACTCGGTGTGAGGCCAGTGGAGAAAGATGAGTCCATGAGCCATGCTTTTCCATGATTTTATTACTGCATGTATATTCATTGTTATTATTATGATATAAGACAATATACATTTTATTATTATTTTTTATTATTATTTGAAAACATCGCTCTACAAATTAAAATGGTTTTCTTCGTCATAATCTTTAGTTTTTGTGATATTTTATAGACAACAATCTATTAATCATTTTGATAATTGATAGTGATTATAATCTTTAGTTGCAGTCCTAATTTTTTTGTTAAGCCAAAAACAGACAACACTCGATGGGAGATGGGATATATTTTGTAATATTTGTTTTAACAACAGTATCAGATTATAGTATCACATTACTTATATTCAAGACAATACAGAATCTAAGTTTCTCCTCTTTTACCTCTCACTTTTGTTTCCTTTCATATATCCTTCTCTTCTTTCCTCCTCTCATTGCATAACCTCATTGGCACAGTGCCCCAGTCAATTTCCTACTGCGTGGAAAATGCTGTCTTTTTTATTTGGTTTATGCAAATCAGTCCATCCAATACTCACAGCATCAGTGAAACAATCTCCAGTTACATTTTTCAGTCACATTCACGTCCACCGCCTCCCAACTGTGCGTTTAGCATTTAAACGATGAAAGTGCCTCGGCACGCTTGCATTCTGCTCACTCTTCTCTCATGGGTTCTTGTGAGTGCTTATAGAGGCTAATTAAACAGTTTGCTTGCTAATAGAATCACAGTCTTAACCAGCCACCACCTCAGTCGCTGGAATGTTAAGGATGTCTTCAAAGGGGCTACTGTAGGTGTTTGGTGTACAGGATCAATGCTCAGCAGGAATTTATCATGCCACTGATGTGCCACCACCTCCATTTTTCACTGAGATTGACAGTGAGGGCACCGAGCGGCAGACGGAGACGGGGGCTGTAAATTCAACACACCCAAAGTCAGACCAACCTTGAAAAGAGGGCATGCTGGTAGAAATGAGCTCGGGAGGAAAGAAAGATGCAAAGAAATGAGGAGAGGGAAGATTAGAGGAGAGAGAGTTGGAGGAAGAAGAGAATAAAACGGAAGGGATTTGAGAGGTAGAGAGGAGGAGAGTGGGCGAGACTTTTTCTTTGGTAAACAAGGGACTGCATCACATTAGACACACAATCTCCCTCTGTCTTCTCTCTCTTTTCTTTCCTTTTCTTCTGTCCTCTCTCCTTTATCTTTCCTCCCGCTTCTCTTTTTGCATCTCTCTCCAGATTTCTGTCCGTCTTTCTCACCAAACATGTTTTGTTGATCTTGTTGTTAGGGGGCTGGAAAATAGGTCGCGGCTCAAGCAGTCGTGCAAGTAACCACATATCAGTTCAGAGGAAGTTAGGCATTAACATGTACATGTGTGCATGCATGCAAATATGCCATACAGTTTGTGGATGCATGGATGTGGGGTTTTTTTTGCGTTGCATGCTACTCCACCCATCCTGCAGAAAACAACACAGCCTATCATTTTGCTCCCCCCCTCCTCCCACACACATCAGCAGTTAGTGAAATGCTGACCCTTGTCTTTCACTGCACCCCTTTTCCCAGTCCACTTGCACACAGCTGCCTGAAAGCATGCAGGGAAATGGGGGTGCTTATTGTTTGCACCAGCGTGTGTGTAAAGATGTGTTACTGGGTTTTGCATTGCAGTCATTGAACAGTATATACGTGTGAGTGACAGTGTGCAATGTGTGATGCTGTCAAGTAGGAAGTATTTGGGGTTGAGGCTGGGTTAGGGGGGGAGTGGCATCGTGAAAGAAAGAAAAAAAAAAAAAGAGCAAAGAAAAAAAAATCAATAGTTGTGTGCATTAATCACGCTGCTGCCACAGAGAATTATGGGAACATGAGCTGAAGGATGCATTTTGTGCATTTGCAACATACAAGTGCTACGTGAAGGGGAGTTTGGGGAATTGGAAGAGGATGAGACAAGACCCTTTTAGTAAGAAGTGAGGTTAGAGCAGAGATAGTTGTGTGTGTGGGGGGGTTGTGTTTTCTTTATGCATTGTGTGCATGTCTCACTGTTGCCTTTCTACAAGACTTACCCCACTGTCTTGAGCTCGCTTTAAGACAGCATTCATTTGGTGTTATTCTGAAAGCTTTGATGTCACAGCTTTTTAAATAGCTGTGATTACATTTCTTTTTATTTTTTATTTAAAGCTTTGGTATTAGATTGGGTTTTTTCAGAATGGTGCAGCTCTCAGTTTTAGTCTTTTTACATTTGTTTCACATCTTCCAGCTATGAGGATTGCCATTTCGAAAGAAGAAAGTCCGGCAGCTCCTCTGACTTTCTGTTTGAGCTGTAGCTGTTTGAAGTCTCCATCTTAGCTGCGGTGAAGGCTTGAGGACGTGATACATATTTGATAAGGATCGATAGAAGCGCTACTGAGACAGAGATGGAGGGAAATCGATCTTGGACTGGGCTTCCCAAAAGCATCTTAAAACTAAGGTCATCCTTGGATTGTCCTTCTCAAGCTCAGGCTCAGACACACCACTTGTAATTTGTGCCAAAAAACAATGCAAATTTGCACTCTTCCTCACTTTGACATTCTCTTTTATAATGCATCCAGAAGAACAGAGTAGAGGAGAAATACAAGCAGAAAGGCTGTTCTCTCCTCTCAGATTTGCTTTATGTTTTAGGTTTATGTGCTATATTAAGCCATCTACTGACATCCTAATCACTGTGGACATAAAACAATAAAGCAATCTATTTAGTGACGGGAGACTGAGCAGCAGACAACGTGTTGGCACTGCGGCTGTGATTCCCAGCTGATACTCCATACGGATAGACAAAATCAACAACTGTTGAGGCGGGCACCCTTCCATCAGTGTTTACTAATAAACTGTGGCAATATGGCAGCCATTAGGCTGTTTAGGCAGGGAATGATGAGGGTGGTGATGGCTGGGCGCACTGGGAGACTGAACATGCTCTCATCTTTAATAGGCAATTTGGCGTTCTGTGATGGGGAAGCCCCTTTGTTTTCAACTTGGATAGAAGACAGAAGCTTAAATAAGCAGTGCTTTGGTCGAGTGTGTTGTCATTACACCGCAATGTCCTAGTTTTTTACATTTCATGCATCTTATTGTTGTCACGCATATTAAATCCTTTCAAGCAAACTGTAGAATATTAAGGCAACATTTTATTTAACTATATTGTGCATCTTATCAGATTTGTTATGTTTTTCCTCTATTTATTTATTTGTTTGTCTGTCTGTCGCAAGAACTAATGGACGAATTACTATAAAACTTGGGGTGTGGATTTCATAGGTCAGGAAATGTTGATATGAATCTAGATCAATGGGCAGATCCAGGAACTTTTTTTTTCCTGCTTTCTTCAATATTGTGAAATAGAATGTTTTTCAACATTTGAAATGTAATTTCTCAGTAAATAATTCCTGAGTCTTGAAGAAGAAATCCAGGTATGTTTAGTGGACTGATATACATGAGTGCGTGCAAATTGGTGCAGATCCAAATAAAAAACAGAATTTAAACTGACTGTTTGGCCTAGTTTGCTAAGGAATCAAAACATTACAGCAGTTTACATTTATAGACAATGCAATACAGTGGTAGGTGAATAGAATAATTTGTTGATAGAAAAGTTAAAATTATTTGTGTACAGTTGAGTGAAGCTCAGTTAGTGGAACTGGTCCATCCTGCCTGAGCTTATGGATTACTGTCGAACAACACTGTGTTGAAAATGGACTGGAGCCGGGCCAGAACTAGCCTGGCGTGGGGCCAAGACACAGATTAGTAATAAGCATGGCGTGAGCTAATTACAGACGGAACAAGCAATTAATTTCTGTTTATAAACTCTCCTGGATGTGGGACGATGGCTGTGTCGGTATAAACTCCCTGCGTTCCCTGTATGCGTGCATTTGTAAGTGACAGGTGGCATGGTTCATGCAGGAACTTGCCCATATGTTCCTATAGCTGAAGTGACGGGAGAAATGGAGACAAACTGGCGTGTACAGTCACACCCCATGATACTACAGTGTCTGATCCCATCTTAAAATTGACTGATTAGAGAAAAAAAGGCACTTAATAACTCAAATCACTCAGCTGACCTAATAAGGATTTTTTACTCCATTTTTTTCTCCATCCAATCAAGGATTAATACGTGGTCTTATTCTGCTCCCAGGGTGGTAAATCTGGAAAAATACAGTAAATCACATTGAGCCTCTTTAAACTTTCACACAGAGCCCTGGTGCCTGTGGGCCCACGCTGGGCATCTGTAACACTGATTAGACATGATCATGGGTTTAGGGCACCTGCCAGACATGAGTCGGGAGCAGAGATCTAATTGAGGTTTAATCACAACAATATATGAATCTATACTATACATAGACAAATATATGAGTTTTCTTGGAACTTTAATTATGACCTCCACAGATTTTTAGGTTTGGCTATGTATGACTTTATATTGACTAAGGTCAAGTTATATTACAACCAGATGAAGAGGAGTCCTACAGATTTGTGCTCCCAAATATTTTCAGCTCATTGGGTAGACTGGTGGCTCAAATAACATGAATGAAAGCATAGAATTAGTTCAACAAACGAAAAATATCATAGTACATATAGGCACATTGCAAATATTATTGGATTCTGAGAAATAATTCTTATTATTGCTTTGATAATAATATGATTATTATTGTACTGAATGGGTGTGAACTATTCTTTAGTCTGTATCAAGTTGAGATGAGATGCCACAGACTGATCGTGTTGGTTAAATGATCACTTTTATGACCATTTTGGAGGCTTTAAAGAAAACACTGGTCATTTACTTTGAATGGGATGGCGATTGCCGAACTGCATTGTGGTTCCATTGTGTCGCTTTCCTTGCATGGTGTACAGTAGCAGTATAGAAAAGCACAACTTTTCAAGGAACGCTGCAGGCAAAGACCCAGCCTGTGTAGGTGGCAGCGGCCGTTAGTGAAACTGGCTAACCTTGCCAAGTCGTCTATGAAAGGTTTTTTCGAAAGCCAGCTATGTTGTATGTCCCGAGTGGGAAACTGCAACTGCTGTTGTTATGACGATAGTGCAGGCATCAAGTGTCAGGCACCCCCACCGTCACGGGTTAAAGCAACGCATACAAGACAATGAAATTAATTTGACTTAACGATTATCTTTCAAGTCTACGGGTTGACTCTCTACTTCAAAACCTCTGCACCAGAAACCCTGGGGCTAAGTGTATGTTTGTATTTTGATTAAAAAAAAACTGAGTAAATGTAAAAACACACACATATAAAATCATCAAAAATACTAAATGACTGCACCTTCTTACTGCATCACATCAGTTTCAGTCGACTCCTGTGATTTCGACAAAGCGTTCTCCAGACTGAATCCCTCAGTAGCTAATGACCAGCTGACTTCACTGCAAGGTGACCCTCAATCTTTTTCTTGATGTATGAGGCATCAAGCATCATTATTTTTCTTCAAGGCTCGTTTTCTCTCCTCTTGCCTCTTCTTTGACGTGAGCCTTGAGAACGCACTCAGAGACACACACACGCACAGACAAACACACACACACATGCAGACTGAGTATACTTGGAGCCTGTCTTTGACCTCACCTTGCCATTGTACAGCCAGCAACTAAGATCCAAACAACACCCAAACTCCCTGCAGGCTGCTACTAAGTGGCTGTGGTGGAAACAAGAAGGCTGGATGGGCGACGGCCAGCTCCTGTCACAACCTCACTGTCTGGTAAATGATCAGAGCTGTGAGTTCATGTGAGTGTGCATTCAAAACCAGCGTCTGATGCATTCATTATGACATGATAATAGCAACATACCTCGTCCCGTCCATGATTGATTCTTAAACGTTAGTGGAATGCGTCATGAAGACACATTAAAGGGGGAATGAAGCGACCAGTCAAGCTGTCATTTGCGGCTGTGACGTCACAAGGTGACGACCGGGAAATGATTGGCCTTTTGACAGACACAGCCTGCAATCTTCACATCAGCGTAGGAGTTGAGCAAGCCAATCAGAGGCGAGCGCCCATCGCTGCACACGCTTATCACCTGCACACAGCTGCTGTCGCCGCTCTGAGGGAGCGAGTGAGGAGAGGATGGAGAGATAGGAAAGAAAGAGCAAGAATGAATGGTGTGTGCTGAGACAGAGGGTGATTTGTGTTTGTGTCGCTGCGCATTCACGCATCTTTCTTTCATGCCGTTTCAGAGTTGGTTCGTTTGTAGACCTATTATTCTGGTTGGTATAATCTACGTTTGTCATTTAAAGCAAATGAAAAGAAAAATCACTGCGTTGGTTCTGATTAGTGCTGCATCAGCCCGACAATAGTTAAAATGTGGTTGAGAATGGAAATGTGCTTTGTAGCCCTGGTGAAATGAGAAGGCAGAGAGAGGGAGAGGGAGAGATAAGCTCAATCTGAATTGATTTTCCTGTTACTTTCCGCTGTACTTGAGTTTCCATAGCAACGTGGTCAGGTTCCCTCGGCCTCCTATAGGGCAAGTGTAATTGTTGTCTGGTTCTCCAAGCCGAACTCTCCTTTTCTCTCTCTTCCTTCCTCCGTCTATTTTCTCTTAATGATGGAAATATAGTGTGGATGAGATTGTTCTCTGACTTTTCTGCATTTGGTTGAGATAGAATTAAGCAGTTTCATCAACCAGGCAAATCAAAAAGCACAACAGACCTTTATGTCTACCACAAATGAGCCTTACACAATGTTTACATAGTTAATAATATAATATGCAACAATTTATTATTAAAATGCCTAAACACAATTAGACCCATGTTATATATGTTGTAGACTTGTGTACTTACATTATTCAAAGTTTCATGTTGGTCGCCTTTTAATTGAGCCGTATTCTCTTTAGCCATGGCTTTGCTTGTCTCTGCTGTAACTTCAGGAGCAAACAACATGTAATGAAGGAATAATGCACTGCTAGCCACTTAGCTGTTGTTGATATTCATCGGTAATGGTGAAGACAAAAACTCCCATGATCCAATGCTGCTTCATGACGTTATCAAACGAAGTAGTTTGTTATTACTTTAATTGAGAGACCCCTAGCAGCCGAAGTAACATATATTTAATGTTAAATGTATTATTTCTACAATTACTAGATCAATTGTTTGGTCCATATTATAGTCCCATGTCAAATGTGACATTCAAATTCAAATATTGTGTCGTCAAACCAACCATCCAAACTCAAATCATCTCCAGTTTTTAGGCTGATTATTACAAGATCTGCTGTATCGTATGCTGCACTCATAATGTGGGATGCTTGTGTCTGCACAAGGACAATCTAAATCAGCTAATGTGTAATATGCATAATGAGGAAGAGTTGACCAGTATTTATTTCTGGATTTGTGGCATGTTCATGGGCACACGATCATTTCAGATCAGATCAGGGACAATCATGCAGCAGAAATCTGTTGTACTTCTAATAAAACTGAATTGCAGAAGTTTGGAAATAATCAATGTAAAACTGCTGTGTCACAACTTTTGCAGGGATTTGATTGTAAGCACAAAATGTGAGTGTGGAAGAACAGATTTTTAAATGAGGCCTCCTGGCTGATAAAGAGACAGAGAGAGGGAGAAAGATGAGAGGAAGGGTAGAATAATTCTAAATTGAGTTTGCTACACATACAAAGATGTCTGGCGGACCCCCCCATTTCTAAAATTGAAATGAGATATTACCATTTCTCACTGTGTCTCCCATAATGATCCACTTCTGTGGACACAGCAAGCTGTTTGGAGCAGTTTAACGTTTACATTATTGCAGAATGGAAAATGGTCAAAAGGATTAAGATCCTGGCAGAGAGTCTAGTTCAGCGGTGAGTGAGGTACAATATATTCACAACAGAGCACTAAGAATATCTGAGAAAGAAAGCAAAAGTTTAATATCAAAACAGAATCAAACTAGAATGGCACTCAGCAGATAGCATACATTCGCCAAGGCCCAATAGTCCCCTTAAATTCAATGAGGCTGCACCAAATTGCACACACTTAGAGAAATCAGCTTGCTAAAGTTTTCCCCTGACCCAGACTGCATCCTTCCACCAAGTGCCATCCGTCTAGTAGCTTTTTGTAATCTTGTGGGCAGGGGTTGACTATACTTAATATTTGAAATATTTCAGAAGTTTAAAGCAAATATAGCACTATGTATTTGTTTTATGGCATAAAAACCTAATTGGATATTTCTTACCTATAAATTGCTCTGCTGGTGCATTGCTGTGGTTCAGGACGTCGGGCACCTGCCTAAAAATGTAAAATGCAAATGTATTCTGTGCAGTATTTCAAGTGCGTTCCTGTATCTGTGATGGCCTTGGTCCTGACCCAATCTGCTTTGTGTTTTCTTGCTCCAGATCAATGCTAATTAATACACATTTCCCTTAGGGACAGCAGCGAGGCCACGCAGAGGATTGGAAAGTACTGTCATAGGCTACACACTTGATGCAGACCATATATGGGAATAGAAACCTTTACAGACAGAAAGTAGTCAGAGCCGCAGCTCATGCGCCGCTTTAAGGCGTCCGTCCTGGACACTGAGTGGATATTCAGTCTTTGTTCGTTCTTGCATGCTAATTGCTTTAAGTGGTGGTAGCATCCTGTCTTATCTTATGCTTTAATGCAAATCCAGTTCACATGAAGTTCTGCCACCCTCTTGCTTCTGCCGCCATTTTGTCCCAAAACAAACACCTGAATGCAGCGGTGCAGATGTGTGCAGCCGCCTCACCTCTGCATTCAGCTGGCTGATACAGAATTGGTGAGCCTGTACATAGAGTACAGTATAAATGTGTTAGACCTGCTGGTTCGGTGCTTGTTTTGTTTATCCTCCTGTTTCTCGTTCTTCTCTTTCCTCTCCATCTCTCTTTGAAATGCACTGTTAAAATAAGTGAAAAAAGGAAAAAAAAAAAGAAAATCGGAGACCTGTTTTTGTGTGTGCCTGGCGGACAGATAGGCGCTGCATAACTAGGAGTTTCCTCTGAAGTAGGGAGAAATCTATTTGCTTGTAGAAGCTGCTTGCATAATCCTTTAGTTACACTTGCCAGCTGTGAGCAAAGATACAGCGCTGAGGGATTTGGCATGAATATCATTGGGAGGACAAAGAAATGAAACTGATAAGTGTTTGTGCACAGGGTCCTTTGCATAATCCAGGATAACCCATAATCTGAGTTCTTTAAAATCATGGCCAAATAGATGTGGTGAGAAGCCATTAATGAGAAGATAGTCTTTGGTAAATTTGCTTGGTCCAAAAACAACTTCTTCTTCATTTTAGCCACGCTGACATCAGAGATCGGGTTTGATTTGTTTTTTTAAACCATACGATTTTAAATCAGAGATACGCTGCTGAACGACTGATGGTCAATTTCATTTCAGAGAACAGTCTTTATGCTGTAGTTATTCTCATGACCATCATTTTGTGTGTCACATTTCCATATGTACAGTTCAATATGGCCTTGTTTTGGTTAACACCCATATGAAAGTATTTGAATTTAATTTAAAAACACTTCTCTCTCTCTCTTTCTCTCTCTCAGCTGCATATCCCTCGTTCTTTCTCCCTCAGTCACATCACTCAACAGCTTTCAATACATCTGTCCTTTCTCTCCCCACCCCTCAGTGTGTTTGTTTGCTCAGCCTCCTCTGCCCTGGCGCCTGCATTTTATACTTCTCCCACAGTGTTATCAGATAGTAATAGACAGCTGCTGAAAGGTAGCATCACATACCAGCACACTACGCAGTTCTCATGTGAAAAAGGGTGAAATAAAACAATCTTATGTATGAAATATATTCACAGTACAACAATTTGGTAACAGGAGGTAAACACATTTTGTCTGCAAACATTCACCACTTTGATCTATTTTGTTTATTTTGTGTAAGAGCCCTAAAGCTCAGCATTGGTTTTTAAAAATGAATTCAATTTAATCTCTCAGTTCTTCTGATTTTCTCATTCCTGCCCAAAACAAGTTTTTCTTACCGAAGATATAATTTTCTAATTTCTCAATGTTTTTATTCATATTTATTCAATCATTTAAAGTCGTTTTTAAACTAACCTTAGACTTTTAGTAGATTTTAGCAAGGAGTACATAGCTATTAGTTGGGGACTATGTTTTTTATGAGCTATTTTTAATTTGTCTGTGGAGTAAGAGAAGTAGACTAGTGAGTAGGACTGCACACTACATGGAAAATACATGCTCCAGTGTTCATCACAGTTTAAATACTGTTTCAAATATATTTCAATTTGTTTTTAAATGGTTTTAAAATGGAGCAGTGTGGCACAGAGGAATAAGAAACATCAGGCTACACAAGCAATACTTAGTAGGATTGATTTGTTGTTTTGGTATTTTTTTATGGGATTTCTTGTTAATCCAGTCAGTAACTGTAATTGCAGTTGTCTCTGTGACTATACAAAAAACACATTTTGAGTTGGGTGTCCAAATCAAATAAACACTCAAGTCTTGAGGTTTTTGCTCTGAGAGATGATCCACCCATGCAGATGGCTTCAGCTTTCTTCAATTTTGCAGCATGGATGCCATGATTGTCTTCGGCCTCTGTTTACAGCTTGTCTCTCAAGCTCAAATAACATTAACATTTCATTGTCATGGGGAAACAATAGAAATGTACAAAAAAAGAAGGGAAGTCTCCGCATCCAGAAGGGCTAAAATATTGATGTGGTCGTGAGGTAAATGGCTTCAAACCTGAGCGAAGGGGTGAAAATGGAGCTGCCAGCAAAGCAAAGAGGGGAAGAAATCTCTTGTAAAGCTGGGCTCCGAGGGGCTCGGCCGCATAATCAATGGAGTGAAGAGTGTGTTGTATCTGTGGCGTCGAGTCTGCTTCAGAGAAGCCAATCCTATTTTTACAGGGTCTGTTGCTATGCTCTGAGAAGGTCTCCTGCAGCTCGAAAAAGACAGGGAGCATCCACTCAGGGGTCGCATCACACCTCCAGAGTGGACGGAAGGAAATAAAAGAGCAGTTGAAATGAGGGGAGCTGCCCCGACTAGGTGACACATTCAATTGATTATTCATGATTTGATCCATTACACACTCAAAGGAACATGTTGACACCAGAAGGGATGGACTCTGTACTTATTCATTTCTTTTTAGGCATAGGTGTGAATGCAGGGAGACACATGCTCTCTGGCTAAAGAAGAGGTGCACATGAGGAGTGTCTTTTAACTATTTATTAACTAGTTCATTATTTACAGTCAAATAATTCCCTTTCAAATGTCAAACAGAAGCAGTAACTTGTCCAAGTGGAATGTTAAAAAGATTAGAAATTCACATTATTTGCGTTCAGAGAAATAATTTCATCAAAATCTGCCATTAGGTGTTAAGTTGTTCTGAATTTTGATCAAATTATTTCACAAACACTATAATATGATTTTGCATATGGAGGCTTGAGCCCTACTGCAGCGACTGCAGGTTTTTTTTCAGACACTTCCTTTTGCTGCTTGTCTTCCTTCCTCTCCCCATATCACATTTACAAAAATGGTGAAAAATATCTTAAAAAACAGAAAAAACATTTAATAACCAGACCATCATTTGTTCGTTGTCTGTAAAATAAAGACAACATATGCCTCTGTTATTTTGTGGTAAACACGAGGATAAACCGATGCTTACATGAACAAAGTTACTGTACATACAAGATTATCAATCCCAAACAAGTCAATCAGATTTTCTCCGGGCCGTGGTTTTCATGTTGTCTTGTCCAGATGTTGTCTATTAGATGTCAGATTAGGAAGAGTGGTGTTGGATTAGCCAATCCAGAGGCCCAGAATCATCTTAGATTAGATTATCGTATATGGACATCTGGGTCGCTGCAGTGGCTCTGCTCAAGCAAAATAACATTAAGTCAGTGTTACGCAGCCAGACAGTACACAGACTGTAATCAGCAGCCGGGCAGAAGGAGGATGACAGCATTAGGACAGAGATGGATGAGAAATCCTTTGCTTTTTACAACTTCCCAATTACAGTATGGTGACAGACTGCACAACAAAAGCAGTGGTGCTCCCGACTGTCTGCATGAAGTCAAAATTACACGCAAAATGGGAGGTGGGTGCGTTGTACATCTGATTGTACAAAGCCCAGAAACTTTAAGCGTGTGTGTGAATGTGTAGAAGAAGCTGATCAGGCCTCCAGTGCAGACATCCCTGTCCGCTAATAATAATGGTTATTTTCTCCTCCTCTCTCCCTCTCTCTCTTTGCTCAGCGTTTGTGCCCGGGCCTCGTGGCAGATAGATGTGCACAGATTACACCTTCTAATTGGTGCTAGCGGCTGTGGGCCAGTGTAGTTCAATGTAGTTTAGTGCTGTGTAGACTAGTTTTTTTTTTATGTAGTGAGGATTTGTAGTAATGAAGATAATGACTTTAGAATGGTATGTTTGCAGTATGACAGTGGATTGTACCAGACCATATAAAGTGCATTTGAAATAGATTGTTCTAGATAGTCGTTATTTTCTGCCCAAAATTTAATAAAAATACTTTTTATGCACCAAAAGTAATTTTTTTTATGCACATCACGTGTCAATTCTTTTGTGAACATTTATTGCATAAGGCAAATAGTGAGTAATAATAGACAGTGTTACTTTGACTGGTAATGACTGCTAGCTAGAGTGTAAACGTCAAGGGCTTGAGGGATTGATAGCCCCTTAGCAGCCAAAGTTACACATAGTATGTTTAAATCCAAACTTACAGTGCTCAATATGATTTCATATTCTGTATTTTGATTTTTGCCAGAACACAGTGAGGTTTGATTGCCAACCCTAATTAACAGGTTCACTGTAGATAAACATTAACATTTGATCTCCGCTTTGAGGCTCTGTTTCTGTGTTATTTTTAAAGCCACAGCACTACTCTGCATATGAATGAATCAAGCTGAACAAATACCTGACACAGCCCATATGAAGAATGATGAAGTTGTTAATGTGTGACATTATTAAAGGTGACAGTGTGATCTGCTCTCTGGATGATGATGCAGTGCGCTTGCTCATGGGAAGGCAACTCTGTCTCAGCCGTTTGCCTCAGCGGCTTTTCTGTCTCTCCTTCAATCTGAAGAAAAGCAAAAGAAAGTGATTTGAAAATGAAATATGATGTGTCATTTTCTTTCTGTATTTGCTGCACATTTTCTAAAGGTTTCCTGCGAAGCCCGTGTGCAGAAAAATGATGCCTGCACGCACACATACACGCGCACACATCTGCACACTGTGTCTGCTGCATCTCATTTCGTGCATACAGTATATGTGTGACAGTCTGCTTCTCCCTGTGAAACTGTATCTATGCGAGTGTGTGATTCTAGTTGCATTTGTCACTCTTTTTTCCTGAGGTGCGTGTGTGTCACGTCTGATTAAAGTTAACCCCCTGTGAGGCAGCTGGTGCACCCTTCCTCGGTTTCCCCCATCCCCCCTTCCTGGTTCTCCCACTCACCCACCCAGCCCTCCCCCTCCACTTCTCTACCCTGTCACTCCAGCCCCGTTCTCCTTCCTCCTGGCACTCTGACAGCACAGGAGAATATGCTCCCTCAAGGTCCCACCCTCCCTTTCAGGCTCCCGCGGGTGGCGTTTCCTTGGAAACAGTGTCAGAGTTGACTGGGTGGGTGCAGATAGATGGCTGCCCTTTATCGGACTACACCACTGGTCCATTAAAATCAACCAGACTAGACCTGTGCACACACTAGCACCCCTCCGTTCTCACCCTGAATGGACCGTTCCACCTGACACGCGTGAATATTAGCTCGACCCAGGCTGAGGGTGTGTGTGCTCGATTTTTCCGTTGTGCATATTGAATGTCAGTGCTTATTGTTGCCAGTGTGCAGTTTGTGTACTCTATATGTGTGTGTGTGAATGATGTGCAATATCTCTCATTGAGTCGGACATATTTGGGCAGAAATTCTGTGCAAGTGTCTTCCTTCCTCTGTGTCCTTGGGAGAGAAACAAAATGGAGACTGGTCTTTTCCCTGCTTTGTTTCCCTCCTCTCATGTAGCAAAGAAACCAAATCCTTCCACAGATACAGCTTTATTCAGACTGGATGCAATCTATCATTCTAACCAACTCTATTTCACTACCAGATATATGACAACAGTAATTGGCTTTTAAATTATTTAAATGCAATTGGTGTTGAGGCCACACATCAGCAGGGAGCAAAATGAATGAACTAAACCCTGATGCACAATTTCTTAATTTAAAAGGGGGCTGATGTAAACACCTCAGAGTTGAATGTGGCTTTAACTGCTGGTAATATTAAAACAATCTACCACACATGAGGTGATTGAAAAATACATATTGTATGAGCTTTTGCATTGTTATGATTCAATAAACATTCATACATACTATAAGTTAACGTGTATTTGTCGCCCGTTCGTTGCATCATACTCTTGACTCTTATTATTTCAGTCATGGTGCATTAAACTTTGTTATAGATGAGATTACGATCGTTGCATCATTAGTAAACAGAGAGTTACTTGATTTGTTGTCAACATCAAAAGCTTTTACAGCTGAACAACTATATTGCAGATAATGCCTGTGAAATGTTGTGATGCTTGTCAGTTAAAATTAAAACGATAAAAAAAGTAAGAATAAAACATTAATTGTATGGTTTATTATCCACCAGCATTAAAATGACATTTTCAGAAATCCCCCTAAATGAATCAGTGACCTGCAGTGAGAACAAGGTCAAAGATGGTGTCATATGGTGTGGTGCATTGTTAATACCTGATATTATTTAATTCTATTTCTGTTTAGCAGCAGATTGCATCTCATTATGAATTTGAAGTTGAAGTGTGTTGGATGGTTTTTAGACAATAGTCATGCACTGGTTTGGCTGATTTTGCAAAAGGGATATAACCATAGCAGAACTAAAGCATGACTCACATTTTCATGTCATGATGATCAAGATTTTTATTTTGCATTTTAATATAATCTCTTAAGATTTTAACATTAAACACCGAGGAATTTTCTGAAGAGACTGTTGAGTGTTGTGTGTGTTCTCAGAGAAGTTCACCTGGGAGTCCAGAACAGATTTGGTAATTAATGGCACAGAGATGGTCTGTATTGAAATACAAGTAGCTCAGTTGTAAGTTGCTCAAAGTGAAAGCAACTGCCAAATGAGTAAATTCAAATCAAATAAATTGTAATTAATTACTCTCCCTTTTCACATCTTTTTACATCATTTTTATATCTCAGATTTGGCAGTTGGTAAAAAGTGTTATCTTTTTGCTGCCACCTTTATGTCTTTGCTAGTCTCAGGCAATGTTATTCATCTTTACAACGTCTCCACTGGATACATGTAGTGAGGTTTATCACAAAAGACCTTGTCCACCTAGAGAAGTTATCATTGGTATAAGACTACTCTTTGTCTGCTGCCATTTTGATCTACATCCTTGAAATGATGAGACATTAGTCTCTTTCCTCCTGTTCATACTGAACACTGAATAGGAAAACTAGACATATTACTAAAGGTATTGCAGCTCCTTCTACTTGGATTCAGGGGGTATTTCCTGCGGGAGGGTAACTGACGCCATCAGGGTACTTAAACAAACAAAATCAGCAACAATCAACAGTGTTAATCATTGATTCTATTTTCATCACCTATATGTTACCAACAAACATCTTAATCATACTTGCATTTTGACCTTAGAATGTTTTACACACATCTTAAATCCCAAATATTTGATTGTTTCAACCAGATGTTCTCGGCTGGTGAATAGATTTAGAAAGGAGCATGTGCAGTAGTCAAGAGTAAACATCTGCAGATGGACCTGTGCGTATGTTTGACTGTCTGTGTTAACATATGTGGTAACCTCACAGCGACTGTAGCAGCTTCGCTAATCACTACAGACACGTCCTCATTTTCACATTGTTTTAACATATTTGACAAAACACAGTGGCAGAGCATCTCAACTGTACATCTAACATATATTAATGTTGACTCACTTCATCAATGCAACACACACACACACACACACACACACACACACACACACACACACACACACACACACACAGTATTATGTATTTAAAGTAATTACCTTGGGCCTGATCCAGACTGAGTTTAGCAGCATGTGATAATCCATGTCGGCAGCATATGGGAGGAGGGGAATTAGAAGTCCAGAGGCAAATAAAGAAATTAAAGTGTCCCGGTGGCTGTCTGCAGGTCTGCAGGAGGGAACGTTAGGCCAAGAGTGTTTTATAAGAATGTGTGTGCATGTATGCATGTGTGTGTTTTAGGTTAAAGCAAGATGATTTGTAACTGTGATGGGAGGATGGAGGGAGAGTTGAAGATGTTGCCTGAGTATCAGACAGATGGTATATTTAATGGAATCAGTGGAAACAGAGCGTGTGGCCTTATGCTGTAAGAAGGGTCACCAGATCATGAGAGGAAACCTCAGCTGTGTGATAATGACAGGATGAAAAAAAATCTCTACCATATTGTCAGAATCACATAGTAATTTGGATAACGTCGCCCACTGAGAGTTTGTAAATTGATTGAACCGCCACAGAGTCTGTACTTTCGACAAATTCTCATTCAATCTCACCTCTTGTTTTTTTGGCACCGGGGTATCTTTTCCTGGTTGATTTGCATCAATAAACCTCAGTAAGCAAGGCACTGTAATGCTTAATTGGGCGGTAATGAGCTGTCGCATTATGCAGAGTGCTGAGGTTCAAGCTTATTAGTTGCTTGGTTGCCCATAACATTTTCCTGTCCTCTGCTACTTTAGTGTTGCACTATCGTCAATGCAATCTCCCTCTTCTCTCTCACCTCCTGCTCTCCCTCACACACACACACACACACACACACACACACACACACACACACACACACACACACACACACACACTTTCTAAAAATAGTCTCCTATTATTCAGGAGGCCAGGGCCATGTACAGTCAGGCAGCAATCAGCATGGTGGCCATGCACATCAGGATTCACAATAGCTGAAATTCTGCTAACGCTAGCTAATTTAATTCCTTCTACATTACTCAGCCCTGCTGTACTGAACAAGGGGTTATATCCAAGGCTAATGTGAATTAAAGGTCCCCTTTTTTCAACAAGTTAATAAAATTCCCTGAGGTTTAAAGAAGTCCCCACAAATCCATACCTGTCTAGTCTTTTTGTCTTTTCTTCAGAAATGCCTATTTTCACTGTCGGCCATTTTAGATGTGACACTGCTGTCAAGTGGTTTTCAGAAGGACATTCTCTAATTAGACGCAGTAGGATGACATGTTAAAGATCTAACTAACTGCTGTGATTACAATACCTGGTGAGGATTAGCTAGTTGTTCATCCTTATGACCTACAGGTCTCCTTGGAAAGTGATGCATCACCTTATCTGGGCCAGTGCAAAGTGGTGACCAATGGTAAACAGACTTTGCTATCATATGTTTAACAGTTTTATCCCACAGATCATCAGGCAAACTGTAACATTACAGTCGGGTTACAAATGAAAGTTTGTGTGGGATGTGGCTGCATGGGGTTGAGTCAGGTTTAAAGTTTTTGCCAAATGACGCTGACTTTTCCTTTTTTTTGCCATACCAATGCCGTGGCCTCATTGAACTGAATGAATGGCCTTTGTTTTCAATGCACTGTAGTAAAACCATCCTCCTCACATTGATCTTAAGTGCATATCTGCCCCACTAATCCTAGCTCTTGAGAAATACTGATATTTTCTCAGGTTGCCAACAAGCATGTTTGACCACATGTTGAAAGTAAATATCTTCATAATAATTTCAGTTTCATCAAATAAACTTTGAGGAGTAATTCTGAATCAAATGAGCCTTTGTACTAATTTTAAAGTTGCATTGAAAACTGCTACACAAACAACGGCTGCTCAGACATGACAGTAGCCAGTAGCCAGACAGTAGCCTTGCAGAAATGAAGCCAGTTATCAATCATGACAATTCATCCGGTTCTTATTTCATCAAATACATCTTTGAGAAAATATTTTGTAATATTTTAGTTTCATACATATTTTATGTGTATTTTAACATTTCAGTTTGCTCCATATCTCATCAACTAAGATGGAGAAGGTCTATGACTTAAACTTCAGCTCGCCACAAAGGGTAATAATAACACTGTGACTTTATTTTTAGGGAGACGTCAAGTTGGCCACACAGTTCATGAGCTGGACGCTGACTTTCAGGGATGTCTTCAAACAGCTTGTTGAATCATTTGGCGTCTGATAGAATAAACTACCAGAACAAGGCAGAAATAATTTCACCAATGTTTATTTGCGAAGCAAACAATTGTTTTTTTTTAATTACAGGACTCACTGAAAGAACTTACATTTCTAATTAGACACATTTCTTTTTCATTCTTCCTCCATTGAGGATACAGGTTAAACACAATTTCAACTGCTAGTTTAAAAAAAAGCAAATAACATAGATGACAACTCCTTTAGTTCCATTTAGTCCAGTCAACCGTTTCCTTACCCAGAAGATACCAGCCAGCTAATTGGACATTTCTCCTCGGGCTACATGCTGCTGCCTCATGGGGCCTGTAATTAGCACTGTGGGAAGGAGGGCGTTTGTGTGTTAGGGTGGCAGTGCAAGGTGGAAGGGGCGAGGGGTGGTGGGCCTGTGAAACGTTCTCATCTTGCAATCTAAACGCAGTAAGGGAGAAAGAAACGTGCCCCAAGGCAACAGTTGACATTGCGTACGGAGCCGTTCTGTGCTGAGCTCCTGCTCCGCGTTGTTATAATGTATTTATGTAACTCCGCTAAATGGCGAGACCTGTTCCACATTCATCTACATAAAGCAGTACTATACTGCCTAGAGGCGGAAATAGAATACACACACTCTCACACAAACACACGCACACACACACACATAGAAAGAGAAAGATGAAATTGTTAAACAAAGCCCTCCCTTTGCTCCCCCCATCCCCTCAACACACCCTGCCTTCACTGTTGTTTCTTCTACTCACTTGTCACTCGTGATTGCCAAAAAGCAAGGCACCATATGCCATCCTGTTTGTAAGTGCGACCACCCCCTGTGTCATTTTAAATACATAAACACATTCACAGGAGCCCTGACACACACACACCTACAGTCATGAAAACCCATACGCACACACACAGTACTAACACAATTTTCCTGTCGCAGTCAAAGACAACGACAAAGTGCAATTCCCTGAACGACTCTCAGATGATGAAAGTGAACGTTTTCTGCCTGTGATTTTTGATGTGCAGCGTGGATGTGATCAGAGAGGCCTCACATTGCCACTCTTCGCTCTCTATCCCCCGGCATTATACAGTCTGTTCCACCCCCCCCCCCCGCTGTAACGGGAAACACTCACGCTAGACGAGAGCAAACAGTTTCCAGCTGCCTGCTAATTCTTGATCTGTTAGTCTGGCTAGCAGGTGTTTTCCAGGGTGTTTACAATGGGTCAACCCTGATTCCCCCCCCCCTATTGTTTCACTGTAATCATTCGCGTTGAATCAGTGAAATCGAGGATTATTCAACCAATTCCTCCGGCCTTTCCTGTTGATGGTTGTTAAAGGCAGAACATTTTTACATGTTGTCACAATCTAAAACAAGCTCTAGAGAAACATCTGGATGTGTAAGACTTGACTGTCATTATCCTTCATGAACTGGTGCTTCATCATTATCACGCTGACTGGCTGGCTGACAGCAGTCACTGATTAACATATTGACTCTAATTGACTGGCTGGCTGGCCATCTAAATGACTGACTTAAGTGGAGACTTACCGACTGGCTGGCTGACCAGCTTACTAACTAACAAAGCCATGTTGCTGCTTCACTGACTCACTAATTAACTGACTGATCCACTAAATTCCTGACTCTCTGATGACTGACTGATTGACTTGCTGTCTGCAGACTGACCATCTGACGGTCGCCCTGACTCATCTGTCACCGGATGTGTTTTCGTCAGTGTGGAGAGGGAACCCTCGCTCCTGAAATCAGCACGATGACTGTCTGACTGACAGGCACATTTACATTTTTTCCCATTAGCTCTGATATGGAATGAAATTTGGAAGAAATGATGAGATGTAATAGACTGGTGTGTTTTTGTGGGTGTGTGTGGCTGTGTTTATTCAAATCGAAGACACCAACTATTCAGTGCATTTCATCCTAATTGACTAAGTTCTATCCATCTTGTTGCATTTGTCTATAATGTGCAATCAGTGCAGAAAGGATTCAGAACAAGTTGCTGATATCGACATTGCCTGATTTGCACATTCAATTTCTTACTTGCATCCAGGCTTCCAATGTTTTTTTTCTTGGTCTCTTCACTGCTTTCTATACATCCATCCCTCACAGACGTCAAAGTTAAAACCAATAAGCGATACAAGCTTTTATCCTGAATATATTTGAATCGACTAAAGAGCAGGTATAACTATATACTTATTCTGTTTATGTTCATAGATTTTCTATATAACTTATTTCGTTCATGGTTATAGAAGGTGCCTGTGTTCAAGCCATTCGTTTTAGCATCTGTAACCAAACCTTAGTAATTCCATAGATGGATATGATATGGGTATGAACACATTGACACTGTGTTCAAGTTTCTGATGTATTGATCCTGGCAGCATCAATTATATATTTTTTATGTGTGAGAGTGTGTGTGTGTGTGTAGTGACTCATAAACCATGGCAATGATGGCCATCTGTGACAGCTGCTAAATAATCAGATTACTACTGCTTCAATTTGGGCATGTGTGTGTGGAAGTGTGTGTTTATTTGTGTGTGTTATTCGGTCATTGAGACTGGATCCAGCTCCATTAGCATTGGTGAGCCTGTCAGCATAAGTGACCACAGATACCACCTCTGTGTCTCAGATAGCCCAAAGACATCAGGGTCACTAATCCTGTGTGTCTGTGTGTGTGTGTGCGTGTGTGTGTGTGTGTGTGTGTGTGTTGGCTTATGTTATGCCGTGCACATATGCGTATGCTACACGTCTGTAGGTACAGGTGGGTTCACAGGATGTTTCTGAACTGGAACAGCAGAGTTTAAAAGGCAGCGTAGCATGTCAGTGTGTCACACAAGCTGTGCTTCTACATATTCTGCTCCATTTAATGCAGCCACATTAGCTGTTTCATCTTTTTTCCTTTTATCTTTCATTTTCCACATTCCTGCTCTCAGTCTTCGACTCATGTTGAATTCTCTGAAGCTAATTAATGTTGCAAAAGACATTTTTCAGCAAAGTCCTCCGAAGGCTTTTTGGCTGTCCCTTGAGGCCATCTTATCACATCCACGTTCTCATTTCTCTTGCATGAATTTAGATTCTGTCCCTTTTGTAACATAATTTATTTTAAGCTGCTCAGTATGCATGTTTTCAGACTTGTGGTACAGGCTCATATGATTCGATTTTTAACTTTTTTTTTGCACAAATATAACATATTAGTCAATGCACTACAACACCTACAACACAAGGTCACTGGCAGTGCATTATTGTACTGTAGTATTGTTACAGGGCATCATAGATTTAATGCCAGCTACCCTCTAGCTGTCATGTATGACCTGGAATAACACCCTGCTGTCAGAGATGGAAATTGACCCAGTGACTAAAGTCAAACTATATTTCTAGGCCAGCTGGTTGTGCCTGTGTGTGTTTTACTCTTGTGTGCCGTGTCCACCACAAGGACATTTTGTCACCTCCCAGCTGCTCTTATCAGAGTCTTGCAGAGCTATATGGCGTTAGAAAGGTCATCACCACAGGAGGCAGCATCCTCACTGCAGACTCCCCACAACGCTGTTTACTGTGTCTCTTCAACCCCTTGGGGACCTCTGTAGATGGCGTGGACTCGCTTTCTTTGGTTTTGGGTTTCTATGTATGTTTGATGAAGAGAGTCAGTCAAAGTCAGAGGTTGATATCACTTGCCGAGTATCGATTCACATACTTCCATGCTCAGATGTTGCACTCAAGTAGGGTGGTCAGTCAAAAATCGGACCTTTCTCAGCCTCAGCAGTTGATATTTTGGCCACAATGGATTTTAAAATTTGAGTAAAAATGCAGCAAAGTAAAGGAGGAGCACACACGAGCCTAAAAGAAGCAGATATTCTGGCGGGCAACAATTGCAGTCTCATGTTGCGATCATCATTTTTGGTGAGTGCCCAACGGCCTTGTCTGATTTGGGACACTACCCTGTCAGAATTCATGCACTACACCAGTGAGTGTACTGCATACACAGTGTACTACATATGAGTGTACTGACAGAAGTGCCGTATATGAGACACAGTCTCAGTCTTGAGGTCGCAATGACATTTCTTCTTCTCTATTCCAATCCCTGAGCAAGAAACATAGTAGGAGTCAGAAACACAGAGAGGAAGGACTGCACAGAATGTCCTCAACTTCCTCATTATCTCCTTGGCTGCTTATGCCCTCATGTAGAGCTAGCTCACTCTGCTTCATTACTGTAAGGACTATCTTAAGGGAGGAATGGCAGGCTTCCAGTTGGCTCTATCAACCTGTCAATCACTCTGGTCTAATCTTAGCTCTGCCCCTCAGTGCTGCCCATCATTTCCTGGCACCGTGGAGCAGCGAGCAGATTTTGTGTGCCTAATTCCCCTGAAATAGATAAGGACTTTAATGGATGGCCTACTCAATTATGCAATGATGTTTTGTTGACTCGTATCTTGTTTGCTTTGGTGCCTCATACTGCGTCGCTCTGTTCTGTCCTGTTGTTGCGGTTGCATCTTCTTTTCTCTTCATCATCTAACCTGCTTCAGTGTGTTTTTAAGACAAAGTACATGAGGTTCACTACTTATCTGCAGCCAATTTCAGGATTTGGTTTTGCATTGAAAATCTGCATCAAATATCCATCTTCAGGGGGACATACTTTACAATAAATATATGATAATGGATACTGTGGAAAAGCTTTTTTGTAATCACACACATACACATCTGCATGGACACATACAGACACAAACACACACACACTGCTCTCAGCCAGTCTGCCCATCATCCCCTGCTGTTGTCACAGTAACCGTCTCACCTTCCCTTCGCAGTCCCGCCCTAATGAGACCACTGGAGGACAGAGAGAGAGAGAGAGAGAGGAGGAGGTGGAAGAGAGATGCAGACAGACAAGCAGAGATATATCACAGGGGAGAGATAGGCAGCAAGGAGGTAGAATTGCTGTTGTCTAGTATCTGCCCTTTGCACACTGGAAACCTTTTCTGTCGACTGGCCATGATCCTTCTAGAAACAAAAGCCACTACCCTGACAACCACATCCTCTGATTACACTTTGTGCTCATGACCACGCCACAGTTTCAGTTTGCTGCCTGGGCATTTCCATATAAATCCAATAACATTATCGTTAATAGATAATTACCCTGCGCTGCATGATTTGTGACCGCAAACACAGATTAAAATTCAATTAAAGGTAAAAGTGTGCACGGGCGCTGCCTGTTCTGCTTTGCAGAGTGGCTCCATTTGAAGCTAATAAATCATATTCAGTGATTATATCTAATGTGTGTGTATGTCATGAGACTGGAAATGTGCATTTAGTTAATGGACACGAAATTAAAAGTGAGTTTTAATATCATGATAACATGATGTGACTATGATCCAGTCTCACATCAATGCTTATAAAAGACTTCTGATACATTGTGTAGATATAAAGAAGGAGAGAGAGAGAGAACAAGGCAAAGCAGACCTGTAAGATGTTAACATCTGTTCCTTTATGTACTTTTAAAGTCTCTCCGTCTGCTCCGGCACCATAAAAGGCCTAAACGAAGTGAACGAGGCCCCTGGGCTCGACACAGATTGGCTATTATACACCTCAACATTTCTGAAGACCTTTAGTGGTTCAGAGCTTCGAATTTCATCTGGGAAAACACATCTGCCAAATGTTAATAGGCAACCCTCTTTTGGTTGGAGTGCGTGCAACAGGTTAGAGACTTGAGTGTATATGTGTGTATGTGTCTGCTCATCCAGGAACAAACACAAGGTCTATAAGGACGCATACACTGCATCGTCTCCCCGTGTAAAATGTGTCAGCCTGTTTTCACATGAGGGTTAACTTGGCACTACCTGAACACTTAATTGTCGTTTTATTGGTTGTGACTGGTGATTAGCTCAGGTTTAGTCATTTACACAGAGCACTAATTGTTTATGTCATTAGCAAACATCTCACTGGGACAGTCATTAGCAGAGTTTTTAATCAGTCAGATGGTCTCACATACAGTATAACCCGAACAATGTTCAGAGTTTTCATATCCTTTAAAGGCCCTGCTGACTTTTGATTCTCTCAGTTTCTCTTTTTTAAAGGCATGGCAAACCAGAAAGTGGCAAACCAGAATTGATTCATATGTACCTCCAAAAAAGGTATAATGCCGGGTGCTTTTGACATATATGCATGTATGTTATTGGTCGATCCACAGTAGAAGAGAGGTAACTGCTAATAGGTTTCCCTAACTGAAACATGCCATTGTGGGTAAGCCATTAAAGTTATATAGTTACATCCATAGACTGTAAATTACACCTGTTGTGCAAAAATGTAAATGCTAAATATCTGTGACACAATCTTGACATCAACTGTAGTGTACACAGTAGTAATTGTGGTATGGGGCAGTGATTTTGAGGATCCACCAATGGTGAGTCTCATTTTTATAGCATAAATTCACTTATGAAAACCAAACTTACTGGAAATATGAGCACCTGGACAAACATAAATGTGATGTCACAAAACATGGTTTTAATGTGTGTGTACTTTTTAGTTTGCTCCATGTCCCATCGAGTAACTCGAAGGACATGGTGTTTTATTTGTTACTCTCACAAATCACTCTGCTGGTTCATAGGATCTCAGACTCCATGAAAATAAAGTATTTCCTAGTGTACACTAGTGTTCCAAGATTACACAAACACAGCTCCAATTCTTATATTTACACCTACACACACTACAATATATTATATGTCATTTTACATGTGGTTGCATTTTTCTGAGTTTAAACAATTTGTAACTTCCCTTCCCCAGCAATAGAGTAATTTGCACATGTACACAGACAACACAGCGCACACTCTTGCATCATTTGCGTGATGAATGATGAATACGCTGACATCGCACCAACCCTTACAGTCCTCACCCTGTGATACTGTTCACTCTCAATCAACTTCTCTTGTCAATATTTACTATCGTCTGCCACTGCAGTTTCATCTGCTGCCTTTTCTCCGCTCTTGTTTCTCACCGTCAACTTAATTAGTCACATCTCCCCGTTTAATTACATCAAGTGGAAGGAAGTTGCAATCTCAAGTAGATCAAATTAAGCTCTATGCAAATCCTGGAGTGTGTCGTTGCCAGTCTCTGTGGCAACCACGTCTCTATCTGCCTTATTTCTGTTGGAAGGAGCTATGCAAGGCTTGTCATCAGTTGCTAAATGAAATCTTACACTGGAAATCGCCCCTATTAGGCTGGTTAAGTGGTTGACTGTCTGTTTAACTTCCCAGTGAGAAGTGACTAATCTCCACTCTCTCTATGTCTGTCTGTGTGTCTGAGTGTCTGTGTGTGTGTGTGTGTGTGTGTGTGTGTGAAGTAGTTCTCACTTTATTTGGATAATTCCGCCTTGACACTTAAACCTTAAGTTGATTTTCACCATCATCCACCTGATGCATCACAGACGTGTACAGTTCATGCTGGCATTCAAGTTACTTTCATGTTTTGTGTAAAATGTAAATAGATAATTATTATCTAACTTTGTCTCGGTCTAGATTTGGCAATAAAGCAAAACAAGCCTGAACACACAACTGATATATTGTCCCAGTGCACCAAGTTGTGCACCAGACATGGACCAACATTAGGGTGGATCTGAAGGCATACTTTGGGTGATTGTAAGTTAGATATTTAATCTACCTTTAGCTCTGTTTGGGTCTCCAGCAACACCTGTTGGAATACTTCATCCATGCAAAAAAGTGTAAAAGAAATTTTCGTTGGCTTCAGTTTGGGAAAGGTTATACACTATACACAAAGCAATATTTCAGTGGATCCAAATTTCCAGCTCTTTGGTTTAGAAGTCAGATATTTACTTATTTTTAGTTCTGTCTAGGTCTCCAAAATAACTTTTTGGGTTTTTTAACATTTTAAGATTATTGATCATTGTGGCTATATGGAATAGTCAATTAAAATCATAGTTAATTATAAGAAGTGAATGTTCAAAATGTACACTTCTCTCAAGAGATTAGTATAAAAAGCCAATGTCCCATAAAACCTGACCTTCTGTAATATTGTCCCTGACCTTTTAACTAGTTTTCCTGTCGGCACCAAAACTTCAAAGTCCTAAATCTGTCACGCTACTTTTCACTCCAGAGTGTGAAATCGTGGCAGGAACACGCCAGTGTAACGTGCCTATTGCTTCATGTCCACCATCCCAGAAAGCAGCCTGTAATTAATGTGCCTTGGCGAATGAAAACCGTAACCTTGCGGTGTGTTGGTTTCTCTCACCACTCCCATCGTCCACTCATCATCATTATAATTCAGCCAGGGTCTTCTTCCTACCTTTTGATGCCCCTGCCCTTCCTCTCTCCCATTCGCATTCTTCTGGCCTCTCTCCGCACACATGAGAAATGTATAAAACATGTGATACCGACAGAGAGCATAAAGTACAGCCCTGTCTTAAAGTTCTCAGAGGATAAAAGTGAATTGGGGCAGTTGCTATGGGGAAGATTCTTACATATCATTCATGTTTTACTGCACAGCGTCATATTTGTTCTCATTTTTTTCATTGATCAAATGAGCCCCTGTGATTTATTTCACCTGAACAATATGATGATGGGACTTTAATTAATTGTTATGTTGTTCAATCTGTTTTACATGATTAACATTAAGAAGGTATTTTTTTTATTTACCCCTCTCTTTTTTCCTTTGTAGAAGCAGTTGTTTTCTGTTTTGGTTGCATGTGGTGCTAATCCTGAAACAACTGGCCTTTGTTGACTACTAACCTGGATTATCCCTAAGCAGCAAATGATGCATTATGAGGCCAGCTGTACAAAAAAACCCCAGGGGGGGTGAGGGGGCCAACAGTGTTTCTGTCTGTCACACTTACCAACTGGAGATGTAGTGATGGTTAAAACAGGTCTTTTACTTTATTCTCATATATTCTACCATTATTAGCAAGACCTCATTGACACATGTTTCCATTATGTTAAAAATTGTTTCTTCTAATCAATGTTGTAAATATTTTGTTGATGTGTTCAGCTACATGCACCTGGGAGAGGAATCCCTCACATGTGTCTCTCCCTGAGATAATACAATAGAATTTGATTGATTGATTGACTGATTATAATAATAATTAGGGTAGATGAACTACACATGCTTTTGTTAGTAATACAACACAAACATTAATTTGTCATTGAATCAACAGGGCTGCAAAAGCACTGAGAAGTTTATTTTATAGACATTTAGTTTATTGGCTAATATGATTAGAAAAACATCTAACTAGAGGGATTATGGTTATACATTCCTTAAAAAAGCTTTTTAATGTCAAAGTTACGAAATGATGTGAACATGCCACTTTGAAATGAAGTCTCAGCTGACAATCTTGACGTTTTACCCTGTTTTTATAGTTTATATCTAATAACTAATGAAAACTGAACTTACTGAAAAAAATGAACAGTTGAATAAACATTAGTGTTATAAGATGCAGCTAAAATGACAGACACCATCTTTGAGGAGAATCT
This sequence comes from Paralichthys olivaceus, assembly GCF_024713975.1. Classification (NCBI taxonomy): domain Eukaryota; kingdom Metazoa; phylum Chordata; class Actinopteri; order Pleuronectiformes; family Paralichthyidae; genus Paralichthys; species Paralichthys olivaceus. The sequence goes on along the minus strand of NC_091103.1, from coordinate 9,743,687 downwards.
TTTTTTTGATGTGTACCCCACCCACTAACATGGAGAAGGTGGGGTTCATGACCTATATTGCCGCCAGCCACCAGGGCGATCAAGACCCTTTGGCTGGGAAATGTCATGGTGTCCATTTTTATACATAGTTTCTGATATTAGTACATTAACGTTAACACGATGAAAATCATGAGTCTAGAAAGTAACACACCAAAATAAGACATCATATCTAGCTGTTTGCCAAAGGTTCACGTAGTAATGAATATTATTAGTGCATTAGGAGATACAATGATTGCTATACCCTAGTATATTGAATCTTATTTGATCTTTCTGTGAATAATAGTTTGTACTGCAGTAAAGTCCCTTTCTCATTGTGTAGTAGTGTAGCACATGGTTGACACTAAATGGCTTCCATTACTGATCAAATAGAGGTAATTTGTGTCACAGTCTGACATCGGTGACGGGCTGCATCTGGCTGCTCCCACTCTGTGTATTCAGATGAGCCAGGAGAGGCAGGGGGAGGGCAGACTAGGAAGGAAGAAGGAAAGCAGACAGAGGAAGAGTAGGGAGCAGGCAGCTTCCTCAGACAGCTGGTGATGTGCAGCTGTCTAGGAGGCTGGATTATTCCCTGAAGTCTGCCCTCTGAGGGAGAGGAGAGAGGGAGAAGAAAAGAGTGAGGGAAAGAGAAATAAATAGAAATGGAGATTGAAATGGGGACAGAGGAGGAGAGGGATGAAGACTGTGAAACAAAGGGGATTTGGTTCAGATGAAGAAAAGAGAAACAGATGAAAGTTGTTGAAATTGAAGAAGAGGGAGAGAGAAATAAGAAAGGGAGAATGACTGGAACAATCGTCAGAGATAAAGAGGAGACAGAGGAGACTCATCACATCAAGCCTGCAGATGATTATTTATGAACACTTTTAACTTCTTTATTTGTTCGTCGTTTGGTTGTAGACGTTCTGCTTTTGGATTCTTCTTATGCCCTATTCTTGTGAAGTGGGCCTTCAGGACATTTCCCCAAAAGTTCACGAGAGTAACAGATTTAATTTTTTCTTCACTGAATTTGGTTTGATGAAACACAGTACGGAGATCAAAGATAATTTAATCAGAATTGAAGTTTTTGGCCATTCGTGCAGTACTTATGACAAAATTTCAAACAAATGTGTAAATAGATAAAATGATGACCTTTATATCGAAAGGTCAAAGACCAACTTCATTGGGACATCACTGGCCAAACTTCCCTCATCCTTGCTGCTGGGTTGAACTATGAAACAGGAAACCTTGTTTTTTCACAGCAAATCTACAGTTATTTACATTTGTCTTCCAGAATGATTGAAAATATAATATTACCTTCAGTTTTTCAGAATCAATCAAAAGAGTTAGCTCTTGTTATCGCTCTTTTTTGTTTCTTCTGCTAAGGAGTTTCAGTTTGTGTCTCTGTGTTGATTTGTTCATTAAGTTGTTTGTAGAATTACACAAAAACTGCTAAACAATTGCCACCAAAGTGTGAATGAATGAGGCCTGGACCAGTGAAGAACCAATTACATTTGGGTGTGGATGCAGATTAAGGATTCACTTTCTTTCACTATGTTTTATGACAAATAAATAATCTAGGTTATTCGATCCCTTCCTTTTTCTCCCACTTTACTCTACACTCTACTGAGTGCCACTCTACTTACTCCTATAGTTTCTTTAATCGTTCTAGAATAAACTGGAAATGATAAGTGTGATACAGTATGCACATTTGACATTCAAATTTGCTCCTTGACTTTGGAAACAGCAGTTGTCAAAAACAGGGTCTATGCAGTTATCATTTATACAGTTTTCCCTTACATTTGGTTTCTAGGCTTACAGGTCTACATGGGCTAGTATATGGATATTATGTGTATGGTCCTCATTATTTCACCTTTGCACTGTTTGTTTGCTTTGTCTGTAAGTTTTTTTTTCTTGGATACTTGAACGTCAGTGATGCAGTAAAAACGACCACCCCAGAAACACCCATTGAAAAGCTGCTCTACATGAAATCGGATTCTGATTATTAGGCTGCACCATGTCACCAGGAATTTTTCCTCTGCTTTGATTGTCAGCTGAAGTGATTCTGGCTCTGATCAAAGTGAACATTATATCCTCTCTTGTGCAGAACATAATAGCAGAGTGTGCAAGGCCAGTGCCGGCTGGAGATCAGTAGCAGATGCTGCCAGAGAGAACAGGAACAGTAGCTGGCTGGTTGGCAAACTGGTATAATAATCAGACTGTCTTCTGCCCATGTGTTCCCCTCAGACTGAACTAATATAGTTTTTGCTGGGTAATGATACAGAGACGCAAGCTCACATTCCCCCGTAATTGATCCTGCCGGCTACCGCCACACGCTAACGAGCTAAACGAGGAGGAAAACCCTCCGAGCAGCTGGAGGGTGAGAGAGGTAGGGAGACACAGAGGGAGAAGAGACATGGGTTTAAACAAGCAAATAAATGCATGTGAGTCAAACCAAGGTAAAAAAAAATGAGGGAGAAAAGCCTCTGATACAAAGACACTGAGATTTTGATCCGTTACTATGATGGCGGCATGCTGTAAGCAGATCAAAGCAGGTGGCGTAAAATGGTTGAAGAGTGCAGGAGCTGCTTGAGTATTCACTTTCTTTTTTCATTCTCTATTCCAAAGAGAATGAGCAGAGAGCAAGAGAGAGAGAGAGAGAGAGAGCAGTGTGGACGGAGCAACAGTGCTCGCTATCTCTTTCATCTTTGACAAAATCCACCAGGGGATTGGGCTATTGTGAATCTGAAGTGAAATATTTCAAAGGGGGGTGTTGGCGTATAGACCAGGGGCTGGGCTTCTTGCCTGGGTTCAGGGAGAGATGAAACACACCTGGTTCCTAGCCCTGCCTCAGATTAAAGGAGTAGCCGATGCTACAGACGCTCACTGATTAATCTGCTCTTTATTTAACGATCGACTCATCGCAGCAGATTCTTTTACTCAAACACACGTTTGTAGCTGGCCTTTTGTTTTTACATCATTTTGTCTTCTCTTTCTCCCTTTAGCCTTTTAGATATACTCATATTATTTGTTTTCAGATTCAATGAGCAGCAATTAGTGTTAAACAGATGTTTGATTGGTTGATCTCTGTGTCAAAGGTTGCATCATTTGGATTTAACTTAATTAGCATTGATGGATGTTGCGCAAATGATAATGAGGTTTTTCAGCAGGAAATTGTATGATCAATATGTCTTCCTACACAACATAGATAACAAACATCATCACACATTATATGGTGATGTTGACTCCTTGCCTCTTCATCTGATTTTGACCTTGGATTCTTGTGACACATATGTTGAATTGATAGTTGTTTTACGTCTCCAATTTTAAAGCTTAGTTATACTTTTTATAGTCATTTGTTTGTTTATGATATATTGAAAGGTGTCCTTTGGTGTCTAGAAAGATGCTTTGAAATACTTTATATATTTTGTATTTGTATTATTATTATTAGCAGAGGTCTAAACCTGTACCCCTCTCTTTGTGTTTGTTTCTCCTGGATACAGGTAAGTCTTACTGGTATTATAAAAATAAAAATGTTTATGTGGTGTCCACACACTGAACTAATATCTGCACATTGTGAGAACTGCACTAGTGCCTCTACCCCAGCTTTTGATCAATATCCCTCGGATATACTCAGCTCATACTGTAGCAAATGAGGGAAAAAAGACAAATGAGCTAAACTCAGCAAAGCATAAACAATGCCAGGTTTGAAACAGTGGGTGCAGGAGAAAGGGCCTGTCTGGGTGTATGAATGTGTGTGTATTTATGCATTTGTGTGTGTGTGTGTGTGTGTGTGTGTGTGTGTGTGTGTGTGTGTGTGTGTGTGTGTGTGTGTGTGTGTGTGTGTGTGTGTGTGTGTATGCAAGCAATTGCGTGCACACGGCCTCTGTTGTCTGCCGAAATGGAGATGGAAACAGCTGAATATTCATGGCGTCTTTGCCTGTTTGGGGCTAAGAGATAAGACGTTTATGTTCTGGCAGCCGGAGTGGGAAAGAGGGTGTTTGTGTGTGTGTGTGAATGGGGGTGGGGGAGAGGCCAATGGGCGCGGCGAAAGTGTGTCGACATCAGTGGTTTAATGGTTTGAATCTAACTTGGGCCAATTAAAAGGCATGCCGCGTGCACCAGGGTGGGCTCCTATTCATTTCGGGGGAAATTGAGGTTGAAATGAGCCATTGTCGAGCCACGTGGCCACTGTGCATACTGAGCGACAGGCCCGCAGTGACTCTCCAAAACGGTGCATAGAGGACAGAGGAGAGCCTTTGATGGTGGACAAGGCGAGGCAGTGTTCGCTTTGAGAAGCAGAGGAAGGAGGGAGGAAGGGATGCACTCGGAGAGACAGGAGCGAGGGATGGAGACAGATGCGGAGAGACAGAGGGAAAGAGGAAGAAGTGGGGAGGGAATGACAAGAGGCTTGGGAGGAAGGCACAGAAAGTATATATGAAAATAAGAGAGAAATTGACAAAGAAAGCAGAGACAGGCAAAGATAATGGAGGAGGAAGGGATGTAAGGAGACAGAGAAAGAGACTGAAGAAAATAATATGATATTAAAGAAAAATAGAGACAGAGAGCAAGAAGAAAAAACACATATGGATGCATAGATCCAGAGCTGCATGGATGGGATTGCCTGTCTGGTTGGTACAGTAGCTGCTGCCCTCTTGACGTCAGCTGGACAGCACACTGTGGAAGTGCTGACATAGCCCTAAGCACACACACACACACACACACACACACACACACACACACACACACACACACACACACACACTCAGAAAATGCCTGCCAAGACAATGCCTGAAAATTGTACATCGCAGCAAATCAACCAAGTGTGTGTGTCTTACAGATGAGGAGTTCCAAAATAACAGATGCCCTCTCAGATTCCATACCCAGATAGCACAATTTCTGTCTGTGCCGTCACTCTCTATTTTCAGAGCTTTGCAACATCGCTCCATCATCATGTTCCCAGATGAGCGCATGTTTCTCGCTGCTAACAAGCTCCTTGTCAAATAAAAACAACCTAACAATTTTTCATCAATGCGGGGCCTCAACGTCCTCATCCAGATTTGACACGCCAAAGGCAATTATGTCACAACGCTGTCCAATCGTGAAACATAGCCACACTGTTCAGAGTGTATCACTTCCTGGTCCCCCCTTCCACCCACTCCCTCGTCCACCCAGTGTTGTTGGATGATGGTGCGTATCCCTTTGAGGCTCCGAGTCATGACGGCTATGGAAGGAGTCTACAAGCGACCTTTGGTTAATGTCAGACGTCACCCCCGGATGACAACATGACATGACAGGAATCTTTAGTGACTTTTTTTTCCTCCCTCACAGAGGAATGCAAGGATATCAAGGATATTTCAGAGCAGCGGGGCAACATTAATTATCCTTGTGAGTGGTCTTTATGGCAAAAGGCCAGTTGCACTAAAACAGCAGTGATTGTCTGTCTTCATATATTTGTATTTACAGGTATATTAGCAGAAAAGGAAGGTCCTCCATTGCTGCAGTAGCAGAGCCTTTGAGGGGGTGGAATCAGGAATCTGTTTTTCACTTTCTTAAACATTTAAAGATTCTCAGCCTTGTTATTGATTTGTCACAGAATTATGTGAATCTCAGACATATTCAGGGGGTTGGTATTGATAAGTGTGAGCAAGACAAAAGTCTGGGTTTAGCGAATTTAATTTAAATGTGGTTCATTGGGGTGCGGCTAGAAACCTGCTGTGTAGCTGAGAAACATAATGTCGCTTTAGCCAAAAGGCTTGTGTGAATCAAATAAGACTTGTGGGCTTCAGTGTGTGCAATTATAGTTGAATGTGGGCATGTTTGCCCTTCATCTGGACTTGATATAACACTTTAACCCTGGCAGACATCACTTGAAAGGTTTTACAGGGTTTTTTGTTTTCTAGTTTTGCAGTGGACTATGCCCTCAGTTTAAGAAATGCTTACTTTAGTTAAAAATCTATGTATGTTTCATTCTTTCTTCATTGTCTCCCTCCCTCTGAAAACTCTTGCATATATAACACAGGGGACTTATCCTCACCACTGCCATGTCTCCCTTTCCCTTACAACCCTGTGACCTGCTTTGTCAGGTAAATGAGGGCCTGAGGCAAATGTGTAATCCAGAGTAAGTTTCTGACCCTTTTACATGCTTCATTTAGTGATTTCCCACAAAGAACAAGGACATAGCTTTTGAATCGCATCCACCTATGATGATATGAAAAATAAAGATAAAAACTGCTATATATAATTAATATCACAGAGGATTTTGATCAGTTGTAATAAAACTACATACTAGCCCATGTAAATTTTATTTAGACAATCTTTGGTTAAACTATTTTATCGGCTGTAATGTAAAATATTGTAAATTTTAAATAATTAGCAGTTTTCTCATTGCGGTTTGCTGCTATCTTAACAGGATTGCACATATGCTGACCTTTTCCAAAAGCTTTTAAAAGGGCAGCCATCAATAACACTGTATTCTCCACTCTCAGCTTCATTTATGACAAATGCTGTCAATAGTTTAGATGGCTTGTATTTCCTCAGTGAAACAATGAATTGATAGATTTATATTCCTTCTTTAATGTACTTAATGGCACTCATACAAAGATGTGGTGAAGGGAAAATGTTTTTTTTGTTTACATCTTAGCTCTGACATTGCACGTTCTTCCAACATGACTCGTTAGTTTGTGTTGCAATGACCAGTGAGTGGGACACATCATTTATCCATGCATGAGTTGCTATTATGCCACAGCTCAGAGACAGGACAGCATCTTGATCTGTTTTCCATTATTGTCCTTTGTGGACATGGATCCGAAAATAATGGAAGATTGCCTCTGAGATTGTGTTGTGTATTGCCGTGCGATTGACCCACAGCTTGATGCTGGAGATGTTTCAGCAGTTTGTGGACAGATCGATGATTTTATGTCACTGTAAGACCTATTTATTTGAATTAACATTATGCAACTTCAAACACACTAAAATAGCAGCTTTAAAATGACCTTAATGGTTTACTAATATTTACTAATATGTTCTCATAATACTAAATACAACTTTCAATTATCAGTTCAGTTGTTTGGATGCAATGCAAACACGTATACATCTATAAGACCTACTCCTTCTGTTGTATATGTGAATCCTGGCATTTGAGTTACTGCTGCAAGGTGCTTCTGCCACCTACAGTGATGCATGTGACATTTCAGACTGAATCTGGGGACCTGAAGTATTAAATGCTCAGTATTGCCAGTTACAAGAGGTATGACCAGAGCAACCAATACTATAATCGTAGAACAAGTACACATTGTGATAAAGCTAAATCAAAATGGATAGGAAACAAAAACAAGGACAGTGGTCTCATCCAAAAAAGAAAAGCATGACCACTTTGGTGTGACGCAGCAGATTGGGTTTCCATTTAGTGTATATTAAACAAAAGTACACAGAAATCCAGTTGTGGTCACATCTCCCTGATGCAGTGTGGCTCTCTCTGCTTAGCTGCATCTTGTATAAATAGCTAATGTGGATTTCTTTCAGAAAAATGCTCAATGAGATGGATTAGAGGGTCAAGATCTTGGCATTAGTTGTCTCCTCAGCAACGAGCCAGGCCTGAAGTCCTGTCTCATTAGTGCATTTTTTTACCCTTGTTACCACACATGCTTGCAGGGTGGCTGTAATGACATTAAGTGCTACAGTTTTGTCACTGTAAGACAAAGTGTCCACTGTGGTCCACATCTCGGTTGGCAGCAGTTCTCAGTCATGACACTAATACGCAGGAGCTGCTGGACTGTGGTTTGTGCTCATGTGTTGAGTTGTTTGTATGTATTTGCTGTGAGTGTATGTGCTCGCATGCGAATGTGTGAAGCTGCAGCACATCCAGGTGCAGTCTGTCTTTATTATACTGTGTGCGTATATATCAGTATGTCATAGCATAGTGTGCTTTTGCCTGTGCGGAGCAACCCGAGGAATCGATTATTGAGGGGGCCCTGAAAGCTCTGCTCGCCAGATGCAGCAGAAGAGCAGAATACATACTGTAGCAAGGGAGGGCCATCAGTTGCCCTGACAACACCAGTGCCTGTCAACACCTCCGTCTTAATAGTGACAAATTGTACTTATTACATCAGCGTTAATTCCCCCCGATCTCCCTCAGATGAAGATACTTAGCCCCGCGCTGATCAAATTGTGTCAGCATAATTACTGAGAACAGAACCCTATTAAAAACTAGGGCCTCAGACGCACTGTCCAGACTCATCCACAGGCCTATCACTCAACATGCATCTCTGCGTAGGAAGTAAGGGGTGGGGGGGGGGGGGGGGGGGGAGGGAGGCAGGGAGATGGGGAAATAAGGGGGGCGAGGAAAGAGGGAGGGAGAATGTTATTCTGAGGCAGCTGTATGCACAATGACTGCTGCATGGAGTCATCCACCTTTAACATTTTTTGACTGGTGCACTTTGCTCCATTAGAGCGACGACTTCAAAAGCCCCCCAGCAGTAATGCATGCACAGTCAAACTATGCATTCAAACTTCTTCAACCCAAATTTAAAAAACGATGAAGGTGATGAATGGAGATATATCAGCAAGAAATTGTAAAAATGAATTCAAAAATTGAATTTTTTTGTCAATGGTGAAGACATTTCAAGTGATCAAAGGAGTTCTCTGTAGTGATGAGTCCACAGTCTATAGGAGTGCCGCCATCTTGTGCTTTCGATCTCATTTGGAGCCAGACTTGATGCAGTGGTGATCATGGTTTCGAGCTCTCGCCAATACACACTGGACCAATCAGTTGACTTGTCACTCTCAACAACTATCAAATAACTAATTAACACCAAACCTTGTTAAAATAACTATCTAAAATGAGAGAAACTATTTTTGAGAAAGATTTACCTTACATTTACCTTGATTTTCAGTTTGATCCCTGTCCCATTCAGTAACATGGATGAGGCAGGGTTTATGGCCTGTATTTCAGCCCGCCACCAGGGGGCAATCAAGATGTTTTGGCTTCACTTTTGGGAGCTGAAATGTATTCGATCTTTATATATAATCTATTGTCCTGCTACTCCTGCTTCTATGGTTTAGCACCAGCAGGCGTCTCTTTCAGGGAGAAAGCTACAAAAACTCCCCATGCGCTCATTGTACAGCACCAAATGCCAGAAAGACAAAACCAGAAATGTAAGTATATAAGAAACTGTTTGCAAAGACATTTTCCATAACATCTTAAAAAAACATATTTGTCAGTATTGTGTTTACATTTTGTTTTCTGCAGGTTATTGTTGTAATCAAGTTCTGACTTGGACATTTGTATATTATTTTTAGCTGATTATAAATAATCATGGTCATTCTAAATTTCCTATACACCTACGTTTAGAATATATAACACTAGAAAGATTTACACTTGAGATTATGCATATTGCCAAACTAGGATTCTACTTTCCCCCAGAGTGAGAGAGGGAAATCTTTGTTTGTTGAAACACTTTCATCTGTTGGGAGTAACTGTGGACTATACAAAAAACAAATGATCAAATTTTGAAATTTCATTAAAGCTTCAGCCTAGTTTTACAATAACTGCAATTACCATAAGCAATTTTCACAGCTCTATAGATATGGATTTAGCATTTCCAGTATCTCAACAGCGAATTAAGTCTCTCTCTCTTTCTCAGTGTGTTGGTCCTGAATGGAATTCACAAATTAGTGTCGTCTGATGGAAATGTGCTAATTGCTGTTGTTAAGCTGCTGCAATAATTAGGTTATGATGGCAGACTGCTACAAATGTTGCGCGCGCACACACACACACACACGCACACAGACACACACACACACACACACGCACACACACACACGCACACACACATACTCCCGAGCAGCCCAAAGCCAACATCCTCTTTCCAGTATGGTGGAAATAAAAGGCTTGATTTAATTACTCATTTTACTATCCATCTGTGAGTATTATTTTCCAGACATAGAGTTATACACAGCGCAACAGTTGATAACAGTTCCTCCTGCTGTGGCTGAAAGATGTTTTTTTAAATTACAGTACACTGTAATGTAGTAACACTAAATAGTGAATTAGTATTTTTCTGGTCATTTGGCTGTGGGAAGATCTAAGATCACAGTAACAAAGCACATAGGCAGGAGGGTTGGAATATGAACTGGGATCTTCGTCTATTGTTTCAACACAATTATAAACCTTTGCAGCAACATGAGTAGAGCGATGTCACAGTGAGTTAATCGGAATGTTGATGACCTTTCTAACACGCAATGGACACAAAACAGAAAAATAAGCCAAAAAGAATATCTCAGTATGAAAGAGAGGTGCCATACATGTAAAAGACACCAATAAGCAATCAACTTGGAAATACACCAAGATTTCAGATCTTTTGAAAGAAGGGACCAACGCTGGTGATGATGTGCTGTAAAAAGTAAACACGCAATTTCCACAAAATAATATAAACATCACGTTCTGCCACATGCGTGAATGATATGGACATTTTCCTGTTGTTCCTGTTGTCAGCCGACTCCTGCTGTGTTCTTCATATGTGAAACTCAAACTCCAAAAAGTTCATGTCCGAAAATTCATTTTGTGAAACAACAGCAGTATTATGTCTGTGCTGTGTCATAAGGTCGTTGAATTCACTGTTACCCTGTTCTTCTGCAGAAAAAGAACACGTTGCCCATTTTACTGTGAACTTAGAAAAACATATTTAAAAAGACTGGACTCTTGGTTATCGTCCATATTAACATAAAAAAACACCTCTAACTCTTATTATTCTGACGTTGCTGTCTGGACGTTCTTGAATGCACAGGTCTGCTTAGCAACATGCTGTTTAATGGCTCTGAGGTTCAGTTGAGATTACTGGATTGCTAACCTCATCAAAGACATCAACAGCCCCCAGACTCTATAACCTTGGAGACCCGACTCTCCTTTTCAGCAGTTTTTGTAATGTGTGTGTGTATGTGCACGCATGTGTGCATGCCTGCCTGCAGCCAAGCTCAGCAAGCTACTATACATTAATGCAAAATTAATCCTCTCTCCATGCGCCCTTGTACGAGGTTGCTCTCCCATCGTGACATAAACCTTCTCCTCACTCAGGTGCAGTGCTCCTCTTCCTTTACCGACATCATTATCTTCTTGCATATCTCTGAAACTGTAGAAAAACTACATGAAGCCTATATACTGTAGCCTCCGGCTTTCGTTCTATGTTGTTAATGACAACATGCATTGTTTTGCCATAATCTATGAGTAATTCTTCCTTTTACAGTCTTTATATTTATATTATATTTTTATATAGTCTATCATATTTATATTTTCACATTATTTATCATAGTAAATATTTGCTTTATCTGCAAGATAACCTTCCTCTATGACCACTCAACCTACATCAGTGTAGCAATCTGATGTGACAGAGTAAATACTCAGAAATAGTGGGGGTCCTATGATTTATTAAAATGACATCTTTCACTTGTTCAGTTGTTTATTAAATATGAATTGTTCATCTCGTGGCAGTTGGACATTTTTTGCATGGATTACAGTTCACAAATTATTTATGGTAAATGAAAACCCATTTCTAATTTAAAACAATGGTGGTATAACACTACCAGTCACTGCATTTCACTCCATCTGTCCTGCTGTTTGGAAATATACCTCTGAAAAAGAAAATATATATTTCAATACCTGACTGTAGTGTTTCAGATCCAATGAGTGTTTCATGTTGTAGCTGTAAAACCTCGGAGCGGTGCAAAGCAATTACAAAAACATGATTATAATTAAATTTATACTTGATTAGTAGACATTAGATAATTGAAATATTAGATTTAGGAATTCAAATATTCTTATGATACACATGCCTGCTTTAAAAGAAAGATAAGTCTCTTTGTGATCCAGACAGCCTTCTGCAGCAGCTCAATGCAGACAGGTTTTTGTCATGAAAATAAACAGGATTACAGATGACAGGCAGGCTGATAGAAAAAGAAACTCAAAAGACTGGGAAACAGTGGAACTGAACAGAAGCTGCAGATAACACAGGGGAGGGGAACTGATGAAAAGGGAGAGAGGGGAAACGTGGGGATTAACAACGGTCAGAGGTAATGAAACCCAGGTGAAATACATCAGGGCGGAGCAGGTGATCGTAAAGTCATGAAAAACTCAGGGCTGGAAGGTAAAACTGCCTCTTTTACCCTTGTCTATCAATATATGTTAATCACCAGTGGTTTGGAAGGTGAGAGGAAGAGGGTCGGAACAGGGGTAAGAGTAGTGTAGGAGTAGCTTCACCTGTGTCTGTGATGTGCGTCAAACTTATGTAAAATGATTTACAAAAACAACAACATCAGACACATGAGGAATTTAACATTAAAGTTCATGCATCACCTTTATCTCAAATCTAAACATCTCATTTCTACTTATAATTGTGCGAATGATTTTAATCAATTCCCATCATGTCTTTGTGGTCCTCTCTAATTACTTAATTTACTTGTTGAACTATTTTTCATTGCTAAAACATCAAGGTAAATGAAAGTGTTTACTGGATGTGGGCGTTTGAGCCTGCAGAATTTCATTGCAGTGTTCTGACACAGCCAAACACTGTTTTAGCATTCAGGACACAAAGGGAGAGACGGAGAGGGGGAGACAGAGAGAGATCTAGCAGCAGAGAGAGAGGAGAAGCAGCAGAGGAAGTAGAATGAGCCAAACAGGAACACAGAGGTTTTTGAGGCTGAATAAGAGACAGAGTCTCTTAGCATTCCAGCTCTGATGCCAAAACTTTCATTGAACCAAGGATGCCTTCTTCACCAGGGCTTCAATGGCAGCTCTGTCGTTTACTTGTACATCCTAAATCTATTCACACAGCAGGTGCATTGAGAGAAAGAGATTTTTATAGGTGACTGTTACAGGTGCTCAGGGCCTCTGGATTTATCCTGATTTTGATTGCATTAGTTAAAGTATTTGAAAAGTCTACATTTTCATAGTCTGCACTATTTGCTGTCCCCAAAATATGAGAGCTTATTAATTTATCTTTCTGCATTGAAAGTATAGATAGCAATGTGATTTTGCTTTTACCAATTGCCAGAGCAAAAACGTGAGAGAGAGAGCGAGAGAGCATTGGAAATCTACTGCCTCTCATGCTTTAAACCACAGTGAGAGGGTCGGTTTTATCCTATGATGCTAAGATGATGTCAGTGTGACTATTGACAGATATTTTTCCGATATATATGTAGGCTGAGAACCGTGTACATCACGTGTGAAGAAAAGGCAAGACGGTGAGAAACTACTCTGGTCACAGTTCTGATTGGTGTCCTTGGTAGCATACATCATCAGTGTCTCTTAATAACAACCTCGGTCACTTCAATTGTCTTGCCCGTCATCTCTTCCAATGTTTTCTTTCTTTTCTGCATTGCAGTTGTTTCAGAAAAATAACTGTTATTAAACATTTCTTGGCTCCACCTCCGACATGGTCTTGATACACAGCGAGAAAGAAACCCACAATTGCAGAGTGGCACCGACTAAACACACCGATTCAACACATTAGTAAAAACGGACCTTCATGCAGAAAATGTGGCTGCTCTTAGATATTACAGACCACCTACAACAACAATTTTGAACTAGCAACACACTCAAATAAGCCGACAACGAGGAAGACATGTTAATGAGTATCTAAATGTTGGGGATGAAGAGAATCTGTTGAGCTGTTCAAAATGACCTTAGTTGTCTTCTTAGAAAATCTCTTCCTCTACATCAGCTTTTGAATCAGACAATAGAAAGAAAGCCTTATATTTCCCATTTTTTAAATTTTAGCTGCTTAGATCATACATTCAACTACCAGGCTTTCAAACTCTGATAAATTATGGCTCATTCCTAATCATTGAACTGATTTCTAGTTTTTTGTGAATTACACATACAATCACTTTTTAGCAGAAAACTGCATAAAATAACTGTATAATGTAATATTTATTAACCTGAACTTTAGCACATTGTTGTTAGTAGTAACAGGCAATAAAATACAACAAGGTTGACATTTTGAACCATGTATTTTATTTTACAAAAAATACTGTTCGTTCTTCATCAGGTTTCATTTTTGTTTTCGCTCCTGTGTCACCAGAGAAGGTTGTATCCACTGATTTAAAGAGTGTTGCAGTAGTTTGACCATTAGCATGTTGTCTATTGATTTCAGAGTCATCATGTTAATTAAATGCATCCAGGCAAGAGCCACGGTGTCCACGTTCACCCAGTGGTCTGTGTTGTAGCTCAGCGTTTAATGCTACTAGGCACCGTTTGACACAGTGTGATTGTGTATCGTTTAATTGTTTCAAAAACAGATAGTCAGACGGATTAACACGTTTTTCTCGGTTAGATCTGCATAATAGTCATGGGGCTCATTTCACTTTTTATGCATGCTGCCAGAGGAGCTGTGCGGTGTAGAGTTCAGTCCTGCAATCTGACCGCAATCAGCTCAGATTAGAGCTGCGATCTGACGTCTGCCCCCCCTGCCCCCTGTTTCACCACGCAACGTAGCCACGACTCTGAGCAGGCAGACATACAGCGTTCTCTCCTCTCAGGTTACCACCACAGGAGTCAATGCAGTGTTTCCTCACTAAAGTTTGTGTAGGATTGTATCAGCATCTGAGTAAAGATAAAAACAGTAAATATCTGTGAGAGTCTGCCACTGCTGAATTAATGAAGGATAAAGACGGAGCTGAGAGGTGTTGAATCCACTTCCAATAGCCCACACTATCATTTTAAGTAACATTTGTGGTGGTGCATTTAGTGCAGATACAGTGTACACTTCAGAAAGCCCTTGATAGACAGCTATCTGTTTTTAATTTAACTTTAATGTCTGGTCTGACCTAGGAGAGTTGAAGTGGGCCAGAGAAGTTACCACACAGACGTAGAACGTTCATAAGCCCATTTATCATCACTCTGTCTCTGCTGACCCGACAAGAAGTGGGTCCCTCCTCACTGTCTGACTCACAGTGTACTGAGAGCCGGTCCCAGTGTCCTCTTTAAACAATAACTTCTCTGACTCACCAACAGAAGAGATGAGTCTTCGCACTAAACATTTTAACCCATTAAATCCAGACTGTAAACTCCCATTTACCATGGTGTCATATATATATGGTGTCATGTGGTGTAATTAATCAAAAAATGGATTCTTGTATTGATAAAGTATCTTTTGGCTCAGATTCATATTCACACTACTGCAAGATTGATTGGTGGTGATTATTACAGTCCTGCAATGGCGACAGACACAGGCTTTACTCTTTTTCCTACAGACGACGGGGCATGAAGAGGATTTCAACAAAGTGTTTCAGAAACAACTCACTAACCCTAATTAGTTTGAGGTGCTCTTTGGATAGGATGCACATATAGGCATAACAAAATCTAAGAAAACGTATTATGTGTCAGTGTCATATTAAACCCTAACTCTGATGCATCTCTGCACAAAGCCTTCTTTAGGGGGTCAAAATAAAAGCTAGTTCATTGGTATCAATAACAGTAAAGAGAAAACCATCTAATATATTTCATCCATCCATCCATCCATCCATCCATAATTGTTGTGGGAGGGGGCTGGAGCCAATCCCAGCTAACATTGGCGGACAGGCGGGGTACACCCTGATCAGGTCATAATATATAATTTGGTGAAAACCACTGAATTCAAAAAGAATTTTGTTTACAACTAATCTACACATAACATATTTAAGAGCAATCAACAGCTTAACAAGTAATTTCACAATTTAGGTTGGCATATGTTTTTATTTCTGTACTTTGCAGTATTGAACCATGTATGTATTTGCATGCACATGAAATCCACGTAGATCGTCTGCAACAGACATAATCCTCTTTTACAGGCAATTGATTTGGCATGACCAGTCTGGATAAAACAAATTGGAAGTTTATCGCTAATTCATTCCAGTTACTGAGTCGCTGATTGTCACCTTAGATGTAACCAGCTCAGCTCTCATTTAAATCACAGCGTCTTGCGAGCGTCTGTTGGCAGGGACTATGCTGTGACACTCGCTCATCTGTACGTCGAGGCTTATTTAGCCTGCTGTGAGTGAGAGCCTGCTGCTTGTATTAGATTCTGTCTCTGGCAAAGTGGGGATGATTAGATAAAATGTGTTTGGTGGAGTGGAGCACTTTTTCACTTTACAGTGGCAGTGGCTGTGAATGAATGGAGAGGAAGGGGCTCCACTTTCTGACAATAACAAAGAGATGTCCATCCAGAGGATTTTTTAATGCATTTGGGAACACGTTTTAGTGTTTAACAGGGCATTGTGCATAATATCCTACTTGACATGCTGGTTTTGTGAAAAGCAATTGCTCCAAAATGCTAATGTATCATGTTCTGAGTGAGTTAAAGACAAAGCAGACAGATTAAGGGGAACAGGTCGCGAGGAACAGATACAATACTGTCCAATTCAACACAATAGCTCTCATTTCGAAATCCCCTCCCTCTGCCTGCACTTCATCCTGTCATAGCTGAGCTCTGACGTCTTAAAAGGCAGTGCAGGAGCATAGAGGTGCTTGAAGAGAAAATTGCAGCAGCTCACAGCGGCTGGAGTGAAATACCATTTTGTCTCACTCAAGATGGATTCCACAGTGAGATTTCAGAGGACCAGTACAGAATCAAAATGGAGAAGCCAGAAGGGAAGGGAGGAGAGAAAAAGGGAACGAGGCAGTGTGTGTGTGTGTGTGTGTGTATGTTTGTGTGTGGGTGTGTGTGTAGAGTGGACAGCTTCTGAGGAGATGTCTGAATTTTGTTTTTGCTGCAGCATGGTCGTATGTAGTCTTCGGGATTCCACCTTTTTTTCCACATGTATTTCCACATTTATTGATAAAATAAGTCTCATCTTTCTCAACTGATCACAGCCATGTGAGATTAGTTGAAAATATTTTTGGGTTTTTTTTTGCATCTGGCCTCTTCAACATCTAAGAAGATTTCCTCCCACCAATCATCTCACATACTGGAATGCGTGCATGGCTATCGGCACCAGGCACACACACACACACACACACATACACACACACACTGTCACACCCTCGCTCTTTTCCACTTGCTGGTTGCCCATCTAACAGCCCTGTATGTAAACCAGTGAAACCCCTTCAGGACATCAAATCTGTAGAATCTGTTGTCGGTTCTATCTAGGTCAATGCTTACAATAGCAGTGGGGTTTTTTTCTCTCTCTCTTTCTTTCCTTCTTTGTGCCCCCCCGCCCCCCCACCCCCTATTTGCTTAGCCCCTCAAGGTTTATTTTTCTTTGCAAGTATAAACAAGAAAATGAATTTAAATATAAGCATATTAAGCCTACTTTGCTTCCTTCATAGATATTAGTCTCAAGTGGAAAATTAAAGCATGTTGTGGTTTGATGTTAACATTAGTGTAACGTTATTTTCACTTTATCTCTTATCAATATCTCACTCAAACTCTTTACGTCAGACAGCTCTGTCGTATATAATTCGAGACTGCAGCCCAAGAATCTAGGATCTACAGGGGATGATGTTACGTGACATAAGGGAGGTGGCTTCTAATTTGTTAACCCATACAGAAATGAGAAACCTCCGTACTTGCCTGTCCATGCATTTTTCATAGCATCTTGAAGACCTTCCTCACCGACAACAACAAATGCACCAGCAAACTGCAAATAGAAATATGTGGAATTTATCGTGTCAGAACCTCTTATGCTAATTTCTGGTTTTGTTTGACAGACCACCCACTTTTTGTTTTACATGAATTCAAAAGAACACGCCATACTGTACATGTTATAACTCTGGAACATCACAAGCAAACTCCATAGCCCCCCCTGTTCAAGTTAAATGAATAAGCCACCGCTAATCTGCTTTAGCAGCTCCCACACAGCCCCAGTTTTCATTCTCCTTTTGGAGAAAATTGTGATATGACTGCCTTCAGATATGCAGTGCAATCAAAATCAAATATACAGGGAGATTTTTTTTTGCTAATCTAAGCAGTTGATCTTTTTTCAGACAATAATATAAAAAATGTAGCCTCAATCAGACACAAGACTTCAGCAGTGTTAGGGACACTGTGGGTTTCTCCTCTTCTTAATATTCTACAGATGTGATTAAATAGTATTACGATGTACAGTTTAAGTGTTGGATCTTCATAAAAAGCCATTTTCTGTTTACCATTCATACTTTACAATACAAAAATCATCTTCCATAGAAGATGAATTGCTAGAGTTTGGTAATTTATCACACTGAGCTCAATGCAGTTATTTGTTTTTTCATAAAGGTTTGCATTATTGCACATTGCCAAGTTTTCATATTGTGTTATGGTCTTAGTGTTATTTCAGGACTTAATCCCTAATTTAACACGGCGCTTTACAATGTTGTCACATCCAAGTCTTCTTTTATTAGCTCAGTCAGCAGGTAATTTACAACTAGTAAAATATGTTTATTGTGAAATAATGACACAAACAAATGCCTTTGTTCTACACACATTATGCAGGATAAAATATCAGAAGGGAGAAATGCTGAGGGGAAAACTTTTTATAAACTGTGCTGAGCTCCATGCAATAAACTGTGATGTCAGGTGAACGTTATTTTACTTTGTGACCCCATCGACATTACCTGTAGTCTTGACAGGGCTGTTTTCCTCAGGCCTTAAAGGCTTCCCTAAGCTGCCTCTATCTTAGCACTGCCCACCACTGCACACAGGGAAGACAATCTCCTGTAAATTGCTTTTTCGATCAGTTTTGACATCAATCTGCACCCATGGGAATGTGGCCATCCATGTGATGGCGGACGGGAAGGTTGCATTCCTTATGGATGTTGACAGCCCCACTCAGCCTGGTTTGATCTGGAGAATTAACATAATATTACCGCACACACAGACCTGGCTGTGACAGCTAAAAGAGGATTGGCTTTCAGATACCAGACATTGGTACCAGTGGGGATTCTGCAACAGCAGAGGTCATAGACAAGACAACCAAAGCTGTTAGAGGTCAAATTTTAAATATGCAGATCAGATTGTATGAACTTTTTTACATTTTTGAAATGTATGGATACATGATCTGCTTGATACAGATTTTACCTCTTCAATTATTTGTGAGTTAACAGTAAAAATCCATAACTTTCAGTTGTGCTGGAGTGAATATAATTCTTTATACTGCACAAAGCATTTTTTTTAAATCTGGATAACAACACAACTGCTGTATTTCATATGTTTCCTCTTGTCCTTCTTATTTGCTTTAGGACAAAGATATCTCATCACATCCACAGGAGCCTTGTACATTCTGGACGTCCTACCTGAGGATGGGCTGAATAACTACCGCTGCACCACCCGCCACCGCTACACCGGCGAGACTCGTCAGAGCAACAGTGCACGTCTCATTGTGTCGGGTAAAGTAATGGCTATTCCTACAGAGTACTGATTACAACAGCTAAGTTAGGTGATGAGAGTTAATGGCATGTAAAAAGAGCAAGGTCTTTACTCACAGACCAGGAGTTCATACACTCAATATCAGTTGAGCAAAGACAAACCAAAATCAAATCAAATCAAAGGTCCTACACAGAAAGGCAACATGTAGAAAAATGTACAAGGGGGTGGCAATGACAATCTAGAAGAGAACTGAAGACTAAGGGTAAGGTTGTACACAGGCGAATGTGAAGCGAATATCGCTGCTTAAAGTTCACTAAAGTTAAACTCCATGACAAGGACTGCTGTGGATTTGCTCTGCCACAGGAAGCTGTGAGTACTTCGCCTCCTCACACGCACAAATTGGAAGTGAACAAGAGGTCAAGGTTTGCCACTGCTCCATTTGCATATGTGTGATTGGGCCTTAAGAACAATTTATACAGGGTCTATTGGTAAACAGGTAAGTAGTAAAGTTAAAACTATCAGGAGCCGCAATGACAGGAAGTGTTTGTAGAGTTATATTAAAACAGGAAATGTAAAAATGCATGGAAACTAACAGGATGTTACAGATCCATGAGGCCTGTTTCATTCTGAATCATCAGGTTAAGAAAGAAGAATGTCTCTTATATAAATATTACTAGTAAATGTTATGTCTAATGTAATCATGTCAGCAATGATGGCTGCATCATGGTGTGGCAATACTAGCGAAATCCATAAATGTTAATATGAAGTCATATTTAGAGTTATGGCCAAGTCTATGGTCTGCTCAGTTTAGCTCCTGGTGTGATGGACAATTGTCCTAGAGATCAAATAAGTTTAAAATATCCATCCGTTATTTATACCGCTATTAGTTGTTGACATTGGGCAAGAGGCGAGGTTCACCCCGGACAGATTTGCCAGCATATTACAGAACCAACCTATAGAAACAAACAACCGTTCATACTCAGATTTACACCTATGGTCAATTTAGAGTCTCCAATTAACCTAAACCCAATTTGCGTGTCTTTAGACTGTGGGAGGAAACTGGAGTACCAGGAGAAAACCCATGCAGACACAGGGAGAACATGTAAACTCCACACAGAGAGAATCCTCTTGCTGTGAACCGACAGTACAAACCATTCAGGGCCATTCAGTAACAAAACAATCATTGTGTTGCAGGTTGTTTCAGGCTATACAGTAGATTATGTTGTATGCTGCACATAGTCACAGACTGATGGACTGATAAACAAGATCCAATATGTAGAACCTTCTCCCGTTTCTTTGTCATTATAAAATCCTGTCTTGAACTGTAGCAACACAGTCTCTGTCTCTCTTCTCCCCCTTGCATAACAAAATACAGTATATGGAGCAGAATCTTGACCCTCAAAAATCAATATTGGATTACACTATCAAGCTCCTGGCAACGCTCACCACTAATTAACACTAAATTCTCTGCTCCTTCCAGACCCCACCAATGCTGAGCCAAGCATCTTGGATGGCTTTGACCACAGAGAGGTGATGATTAATCATCGGGTGGAGCTGCCCTGTAAGGCCTCAGGCTACCCAACGCCCAAGTACCGCTGGCTGAAGGACAACAGCCCTCTGGAGCCTGACAGCCGCTTCCGCCAGACCATCACAGGGCTGCTGATCGAGAGCACGCAGCCCAGTGATTCTGGGACGTATGTTTGTGAAGTGTGGAACAGTTACGGCAATGCTGAAGTCATGGGGCGCCTTTATATAAAGCGTGAGTATTTTGCACAAGTGGTGTTTACTCTATTATATCCAGAGCAGGAATCCTAACATGTTAAAACTTCAAAGCAGGACTGTGTTGCCGTATAGCTCTCCTGGTTGAGGGTTAAAGGTTTTGAGCATCTATGCAGCGGCCTGGGTTGGTTTCCAGCTTACGGCCCTTTGCTGCATGTCAGCAAATAAAGGCATAAGCCCGAAAAAATATATCTTAATAATAATAATTTTATTAGAATTTACGCTGATCATTTTTTTGTACGCTGATTAATTATTTACTTGTTTTACCTTTAATTCCCAGATTTTGGTTTTATCATTCTTTTCGAAAAAAACTTTATCTAAACATGCTGAACTTTATTTTCTATCTTCCCTTCTCTGTATGTTCTTCTCAGTCTTGCTGCAATAAATCAATGAATCACTTTTGAAAATACATTCCTCTTATTTTGTGTCCTCAGAGCCTCTGAAGGCTGTGGTCAGCCCACGCAAGGTGAAAGGGAGCGTGGGTAGCAAGGTGTCTCTGTCCTGTAGCGTGAGCGGCTCAGATGAGTACGAGCTGTCATGGTACAGAAACGGCGAGATCATCTACCCGGGCAACAGCGTTCGTTTCACGGGGCTCAACAGGGAGAACCTCATCATGGAGGGCATGTCGAAGAGTGACGGTGGAGCTTACCAGTGCTTCGCTAGGAAAGGCAAGATGTCTGCCCAGGACTTTGTGCAAGTCATCCTAGAAGGTAAAAATGTGTGGATGTCAATTGCGGCAAAAGCCACAGCATGGTAGCTTTCCTATGCATAATCAATGAATTAGCAGACACAGGTTCAGGCTGTTAAGATCAATACTGGGTTTATGTGGTAATGGCATTCTGTTGTGACTCACTGCTGTAGGCTGCCATTAGTATGATCGTCCAGGACTTCACAAACACATACAAAACACCGGCACTCTCACACTCTTGAATCCAATAGCTTACCTTGGCAGCGTTGCTCAGGCAACTGTCTCCTGTGGCCAGGGAGCTGTAAAAAGGAGATATTGATAATCTATAATCATGTGGCACAGACCTAGATTATCAGAGAGCAGCAGGCAGACACAGACATATCAAAAGACAACCAGACTGTGTTTGCGAAGGAAAGCTCCTGGATCGCTGTTCATAACGACTTCAATAGATGTGTAGAGCTTCTGGCACAGTGTCCTGATCCAAACCAAAACATAAAGGCACAAAATGGTGAATTTTTTAAAAGGCACAGAATGTTTCCTTTACTTTTGCTGGGTTAAGACTTCTTGATTATCTCAGGAAAACGTGTTTATGACAACAAATGATCACCTCTCAAAAGAAGAAATCCTGGTTTTCAGAAACTGTGACAAAGTAAAAACAGGAATCTTGTTACTGCCAACTAAATGTGAAACTTCGTCAGTGTTCCTCAGGCTGATAATTATCATTAATGTGCTCAAAGTTTTACCATGGTTTCATTCACCACTGTGTTCCTTTACCATGTCCCACCTTATCCCCTACCACAGATGGCACTCCCAAGATCCTGTCCTCCTTCAGCGAGAAGGTGGTGAACCCAAACGAGCCAGTCTTCCTGCTCTGCAACGTCAAGGGCACGCCGCCTCCTAGGTGCAGCTGGTCTCTGGACGACGACCCCGTCATCAAAGACAGCCACCACCACCTGGGCCACTACGAGACCCACGAGGGCCATGTGGTCAGCCAGCTCAATGTGACCCACACCCAGGTGCAGGATGGCGGGGTGTACCGGTGCACGTGCAGCAACTCGGCCGGGGGCGTGTACCACCAGGCTCGAATAAACGTAAGAGGTGCTTGTCAAATCAGCTCCTCCAAAAACAACAATACACATACCCGTCTGTCTCTGTGTGTGTCTATCTGTGTGTTGCTGTCCAGCTGGTTGTCTGGCATTTGTAGTGCATGAGTGCTGGTTGTTGTTTGGGTCCAAAACGGAAAATTGCATGAATCTCTTTTTCTGATTTAGCAATTATTGCTGAGCAATTTTTGGTTCTTTTTAAAAATCTTAGATCAAATTTACATGTCCTTTAAGCTTCTTCTCCTCTAATTGATTTGGCCTCAAAGTAATGTTCTTTTTATGGGATATTTACTTTTCCTCTGCTCGTTGTATAATTCTTAACATCACAGCTCCGTCGTTTTCTCTCCAAATTATAATTGCTTCTCTTACATGCCTGTATTTTTAGGCCAGATTAATTATCCCACTTAACTGCACACAAGTGGATCTAGATATAGAGTAACAAAATGGGCTGGTTTATAAATACCCAGAAGAAAAAATATATTTCTTATACTTGCGTGAATAAATTTATCTACGTGTTGCTGTCTGTGTGTCTGTGTGTATTTCTCCGCAGTCAATTCAGTTCTTCACAATCAGATGTTAAAGTGAGTACTGTGTTTCCATTTTATGGGACACAGAATATATTCCTGTTATATGGGTGATCAGCAAGAGCCGGCTTCTAAGTAACAGTAATACTGTGTCTTTTTAAATCAGCTTTTCTTCAAATAAACTGGTATTTCACCTCCTTATAGACTAAAGCTTAAAACAACTAAAGCAACCACAGCAATGTTTTATATTTAAGTATTTAGGTGAAAAATACCATATGTGACACTGAGGAAAGAAATGTTCTGTTACACTAGCAGCTGACCTCATCCATTTACATTTTAAATATGTTTGTAAAATCAGTGGTTAAGAGTCTAAACTTTATCGTTTTATTACAATTTTTCAGAAAACCCCCCAAAACTTCACTGCACAAATCATCCTTGTCATTCAATGTCAACACCACGATCTTTGAAATGTCCATGTGTTCGTATAGGTTCTTTTCTCATTCTCTGTCACTCTTTAGGCCGCGCCAGCATTCGTCCAATGAAAAACATCACAGCGATTGCAGGGCGGGACGCCTTTATCCATTGCCGTGTCATTGGCTACCCTTACTACTCCATAAAGTGGTACAAAAACTCCGCACTGCTCCCATTCAACCACCGGCAGCGAGCCTTCGAGAACAACGGCACACTAAAACTGACCAACGTGCAGCAGGTGGACGCTGGCGAGTATAACTGCAAGGTGATGGTCCAACCCAACAAGATGGACTCGCAGAGTGTCCATCTCCGTGTACGAGGTGAGTCCCGCTGACTTTTTGCAGCAAACGTTGGGCTAATAAAGCTTCTCAACCTTGGGGTGTTATTTATGTTTAATTTCCATGCATCTATAGCAAATACAAGCAATGTTTTGTTGGTAATTTACTGCAAAAGAAAGAAAGAGATTGACACAGAATTCAGCTTAAATTGGAATCCCAGGCGATTCTTCTTTCTACCCCCTTACTACATATGCATGTCAACATGGTCTCAGTGGAGAAGCCCATCACTAGATAGATAAATAAATGGACACACTCGCAGTAAAACTGACAGGTTTACAAATAGATCTCACCAGACTTAATCTACTTGATATTCCTCAGTAAGTTAGTGCAGTTTATGAAGGCGGTATCAGAGATAGTAAAGAGCTGAGTGATGATCACAGCTGAGATCTTACAACCTGTAATAGATAACACTAAACTGGGCTTATCCATTATGCCCCATTTTCTTGCCTCCATACAGTATGTTAAGTTGTTGTCATTACATTATACTTCCCATGGAGCGAGGGAGGCAGAGGGTGGGAGAGAGTAGGAACGAAAAGAGAGTGATGATATAAAGCAACACTTCCCAGTGGTGCTATAGTGAGCGAGTGCATTTGTTAATTTACTCTGCTCATGCTTAAAATGCAGAAGTGTCTTCGGGGATCCCTGGAGTCCATTATCTCCACTTTGTTGTGAATTAAATAAGCTGCTAAAGTGCTGCTTATTTCACAGTTATTTGAACTCACTGGACACTCAAACACACAGATGACTGGTGTGATGGCTGGAGATTTCCCTGAGATGGGGCACAGGCAATTTGAATACATCCTAATGTAGAACTCTGTGATTATATTATGCAGCCAGATTGACTTTGAACACTTGTTTTTCTGGGTACTGCTCTAATCAGGATTTTGGATCATTGGATAAAATGGTTGATTGATGTAATAGTCAGGCTCGCAGGTCTGTAAGGATCATGTAGGTTAATGATTTAATACTCTAGATGATTATTGATTGACATACAGAAAAAAATTCAGGTTCATTTAATTGTCTTTTTTTACCACAAAGCCATCTCAAAGGCATTTCTACATCCACCATGAAGGGATTCTTTTTGAGTTGTGTGTTTTTTTGATTATACAAAAAGTACTGAACCAGTTTGAAACAAAGATGGCATATGGGCCAGGGAAGAATTCATAAAATCTTGATGTAGTTAAAGGGCTAAATACAGAAAATTATTTTTTCCCCCTTGTTTATCACTTCCCTGAACAATTTTATCCCTCCATGCTGGTACTAGCCAGTGGCCAGAGGCATTGTGTTTTCAGTTTGTCCGTGCCACTGTCAGTCCCATTCTTGTAAAAAAACGATAGCTCTATAACACCTCGAGGAAAATTCTTGAACTTTGGTATAAATGATTAGTTGAATTTAGAGATGAACTGATTAGAGTTTAGTGGTCAAAGGTCAAGGTCACTGTGAGATATATTTTTGCCTCTTGAATGTGTAATCTTAAGCACACTGCAAGAGAATCCTTTTAAATTGGCAAAATTGTTGACTTAGACTCATTGATTCACTGATTAGATTTGGTAAGTCAAAGGTCAAGGTCACGGTGACGTGTTCAAATTCCGACCAGTTTTCATTTGCACTCAAAGTTGAACTGGTTAGATTTCCCTGGTCAAAGATAAAAGGTCATTGTGACCTCATATTATTGCCAATGCGATGTGTCAGGAACACCTGGAGGGTCTGAAACTGGAATGGTTGGTGGAGTCACACAACCGCAAGATGGTAATTCTAGCTCTCAATATTTCACAAAAAATGTATAGATCTTGATGTAAAAGATAATCAGACATATTTATGGTTTTGAGATTTATGAGTTAGCATAATTTGGTGCAGATCCACATAATGATCCAGATCTGGTGGAAGAGGTTATTTGGAGTTTGTTGTGCACCAGTGAATTCTAGTTTTGGCTTATGTCTGTGTGCTTTTAGCTTTTCACTGAAAGGACAAAATGTTCCAGTCTGAGAATGATGAGGAATTGTTACAGACTGCTTTGCTATTCAGGTCTTTTATATTCCTTCAGTGACCTCTTTGAAGCAAGATAGTCAGAAGATTGCAGGATTACTCGGGGAAAAAAAGTACACAGTACTGACCAGAGAATCCTGGGAATTAAGATGGTCTTTTAAGGCTGAAATCACATTCAATCTTTTTGTCACTTTCCTCTCCTTAACTCCTGCAGTCCCTCCGTACATTCAGCCATTTGAGTTCCAGCGTTTTACCATTGGACAGCGTGTCTTCATCCCCTGCGTGGTTATGTCAGGCGACCGGCCACTGGACATCACATGGCAGAAAGATGGACGGCCGATCCCTGTCAGTCTAGGTGTGACTGTGGACAACATCGACTTCACCAGCTCACTGCGAATCTCCAACTTGACGCCTGACCACAACGGAAACTACACTTGCATTGCCCGCAACGAGGCTGCTGCTGTGGAGCACCAGAGTCAGCTCATTGTCAGAGGTATGCAGAGAGAGACCATTTATCCCATGTAGTGGACTTCTATAATTGGCAATATGTGTACAAATTGTCATTTTAACCAATCCATTCATCAACTAACCTAAATAAATAATTCCTTCTGTGTCACGTTGTAGTGTTTGGCTGTTGAGTCAACAGTTGATCTGTATTCTAGACAACCACAATTGCATGTATAACCATCAACTGCTCTTTCTTTCTGTGTTTGTGTCTATATACAGTTCCTCCTCAGTTTGTGGTTCAGCCTGAGGATCAAGATGGGATCTATGGGAAAACTGTGACTCTCAACTGCTCCGCTGAAGGTTACCCACCACCCACCATCGTATGGGAGCACTCGAAAGGTACATTAAGCATTGCACGCATTGCTGTGAACATTCACAGTAGCCTAAGGCATTGTGTTTTCAGGTTGTCCGTCCGCCTGTACGTCTGTCCCATTCCTGTGAACACGATATAACAAGAATGCCTTCAGGAAATTTCCTCAAATTTGGATTTAGGATAATCTCATTAGATTTTGGTGGTCAGGGGTCAAGGTCATCAGGACCTTGTCATCACATTTTGATGAACTTGACGTTGTTTTGAATACAATATATCTGAGGCCTGTACTACAAAGCAGGTTATCAGGGTAACCTCAGATTTACTGTCCTACAAAGCTCTTTCACTTCGTATCAGGATAAATCACCATGCTTAGGATCAGTTTGCATCATCCAAAGCAGGACACACACCATGTTTGAATGAACAAACGTACAAAACACACATACACACCTCTACACACACATACACACAGCCATCTGCTCTAAAAACATGGGGCAGACAGAGCGGAGCAGACATACAGGCAGGAAGGCAGCAGGTGAGTTCAGCCACTTGAGCTGGGCAGATGAAGAGGGGCCCCAGGTGTTTGCTCCATCATCCATATAACCAGCGATGAAAGCTTCACCAACAGAAGGACAACAACCAATGAGGAGTGGTGCGTGAGGGTGTGTTTGTGTGTGTACGTGCTTGGCCATGATGAAAGGACTGAAAGAATCAGATCCTTTTTTTTGCTCTTTGATGGGATTTGTGTGTACCAGTGTGCAGTGCATGCGTGTGTGTGCGCGCACACGTGTCTAGGTCTGTGCATTGTGTGTGGACAAGCAGGCCTTATGCCTGATTAGCAGTGTCTGACAAGTCCAGATCAGTATGACGAGATCAGAAAGGCCAGTGTGTGTGTGTGTGTGTGTGTGTGTGTGTGTGTGTGTGTGTGTGTGTGTGTCATTCACTCTCATAAACACTGACCTTGTCAGGACCAAACCTCGGCCCTAATGAGGCAAAGAATAATTCCTGAGATCCTGGTTAAGGTTTGATAAAGTTTTGGTTAGGAAGTCCGAGTATGAATGGAAGTCAATGCAAAGACATAATGAGGATAGCTGAACAGACCTCTGTTGTGTGTGTATAGCTGGAACAATCAATGCACCTTTACTGTGTTTCATGTTTCCTGTTTCTGGAATATCAGCCAGATATCCAATGTATCCCAGGTGGGTGGATTCGGAAGCTATCGCTTAATTTGTTGTAAGCCAGAGTGCAGTTTGTTCGGAGAATGACTGTCTGGCATGCTTTTACTGCAATTGAAGTAGCTAAGAGCCAGATGAGTGTCGCTGGGAGATATGGAACAGTAAGTAAAGGTCAACTGCTATTAGCATAATGACTAGCACTATTTGGATATGCAAAATCCATAATTCAAGGAGGACACATCTCCCTCCCTCTCCCTCTCTCTCTCAGAGCCAGGGGAGCAGGAACAAAGTCACCACTTGACCCTTTGCTGGCCACGGCCACTTGACTGCATTTTAATTAAAAAGCAAAAACCCACAGCTCACTAAATGGCCTAATCTCTACACGCTAACTTTAACACGAGCTAATGCAACGTCTGGCTCAGTTCACACATGTGTTTAATACTACATGAGCGAGGTGGAATACAGTGTTTTCATTATGATGAGAGAAGACGACCGAAGACCTCAGTCATGGAATTCAGTGTCTTTTACATTTCCCGCAGACTTAAGCAGCCATTACAGACTCAGATATTGTATCATTTAACTAAGAGTGATTTTGTCATTTTTTATTATTTATAAAGATATTAATTACACACAGACAGAATATCTCATGGATGCCAAGTTTAATTATTTCTATGACACTTCAGTAATGGATTTCAAATGTCAGTCGTATTAGATTTTTAACGATTAAGAATAAGCATCACTGTTCTTCTTCTAAAATCTATGCCTTCAGGATGAGTCTGCCCTTGACTTATTATTGACATTATTTTAGGCATAAACTCTGTTTTGGCATTCAGACTTTCTCTGGAGTTTGCCTTTCAGGAGGCAGGACATAACGTGTTAATTCCGCTGCGGAGATCATCCAGATCATCAAAACAACGTCTGCCTGTATCACCAAATGTTTTCGAATCTTCATTTGCGTCTTCTATGTTTGGGGAACATCTTTCTCACCCTGAGATATTTGGATTCTTTTTGTTTTTTTCCATTTTGCATCGGTCATGTTGGAAATGTCTTCAACACATCCACTTGCTCGCTGAGATCATCTGCTGTTTTATCACATTAGTTCAGTTGAAATTTTAGCCAGTGAAACTCCGCAGAATTTCCGTAGTGACTGACCCTGACATTTACTCACTCATATCCAGCCCCTCCAGATTATTTTAAGAGATTATCTGAAGTTTGGTGCATGTTTTGGATCAGTTTTAGCTTAGATCAAAATGTGCCTTGAGGCCATCTTTGTATGTGTTCTTTGGGATCTATTCATTGAAGCGTCACAAATTCAAAGAATAAACCAAAAGAGGTGATACAGAGGAAAAGAGAGTCAGGAAAAATAATGGTCTAGCTACAGTGAACATCTTTGAATCTCACAGGCAGAGCCGAGCCCTGGAGGGCATGAGCTCCGCAAGGCGTCCCTGCCCTCCTGCGTGTCGTTCCTCTGCACCAATCTTCTGCCATGAGTGTGTCTGTTCTGACTTCATCACCATTTCCAGAAGCTGGGGCCGCTTCGCCCAGCTCAGCAGCTGTTTGGCGTTTTAAGGATTTAGGCTTGGTGTTAAGAAACATGTTTACAATCCTCCCTAAATCTGACAGGCTTTGTCACCAAATCTGTAAACACAGACACATGCCCCAATGAATGCACGCACACACATACACGCACCAGACACACGCACACACACATTGACACACTGGAGGTCAGTTTACTGTACTGTGCTTTTTAAGCATCAAATATATTTCTCTCAACTAAATTTTACACTGGTGAAATGTAGAAATACCTTTATATTTCTACATACTTTATGTACTGTATAAAAAGTTGGATAGTATATATACTTTATACTTTCAATTCCAAATTTAAAATGTTTCCACACTATGTCTCTCTCTTACTACAGGTGCGGGTGTCCCCCAGTTTCAGCCCATCCTCCTAAACAGTGGCTCTCGTATCCAGCTGCTGAGCAACGGATCACTGCTGATCAAACACGTGCTGGAGGACGACAACGGCTTCTACCTGTGTAAGGTCAGCAACGACGTGGGAGCTGATGTCAGCAAGTCCATGTACCTCACCGTGAAAAGTAAGAGACGCGTCAATAACAGCTGATGGGCAGCAATCAATGTGTATATTAACGGTTAGTTGTTTGGATTCTTATCTGCTGGGTGTTACAGAGAGCTTCTCTTAAGGTGGATTAGCATTTGTTTGTTAAAGAAAATTAAAAAGAGGGGTGATGCAAATCGGCTGTATCAATAGACAAGCTGTGCAGATGAGGAACAAACAGAGTTAGAATTTAACAGACACTGGTTATAATCCATCCAAAGGCAGCCCTTACTTGCCAAAGAAGCTAAGCAAAGCATTAAGAGGGTCACGATCCGACTCGACATGAGGTAAATTTGAAGACAGATTTTAATCAAAAGATGATTAGATGAGAAGAAACAAACCCTCACCCTCGATGCATCTGTTGAAATAGTGGAGGCTAATGTCCATGCTCACAGTATCACTAAAGGACCAGGAGTTATTGAACATTTTTCTTAATGAGCACATCTGTATGCAGACAGCTGTTCCTGCTGCCGACTGTTCGTAAGCATGTGTGCTCATCCCACTGTTGCGTTCAGTGTCCCTAACCACAGGTCTCCTGCTTCCAGTCTAGATTAGCATGTAGCTCCCCTATAGACCAAACAGTGGCTCCTCATTTTCATGGTGCTCAGACACAAGTGGGGCTTATTTTCCCTTCGCTACTGTTATCAAACTGGAGCACAAGGAGGCCTTCCTGGGCAGCCCTCTCTCTGTCTCTCTCTTCTTCTCCTCACCAGCCCCAAAGGCTGATAGTAAAACACATGTATATATGTATACATGTAAACTTGTTGTATGTATTTTTTTTTGGGATAATTGTTTTATTGATCATTTATTTTACAATCAGAAAAACATAAATGAAACCAACAATCTAAGGTTTCGTACTCACAGAACAGAACAGCTCAGCACAAGTGATCAAGAAGAAATAATGAAATGGTGATTATAGAGATAAAGTAAAATAAAATAATGAAAATAAATAAATAGATAGACATTGAAAAGCAGTTCAAGTAGGCTATCACATGATCCCAACAAAAACCATCCCACCTCCTCTGCTTTATATAAAAGAATTGGCAGAATGGCAGATACATTCACATTTACATATTCAAGGAACATTTTCCACATTTGTATGAAGTTAGCAGTCTAAGAGTTTGCCAGACAAGTTATAATGTGCTCCATTATTATCCAGTTCCACCCAGAGATCGTAGGAGCCCTACAAGAAGTCCACTGAGGGGGTTTTCCTTGTAAAGAATGTCATGACATTAAACCATTTTCTGTGATGTACTTTAGTAATGGGTTTACTAGGAAGATCAAGAAGTGACACTGCGTCCAGTTCAAGCTTCATTCTCAACATATTTTGCATTTCATACTAGACTGCTCCCCACTGTTCTTGTAACTTAGGGCAGGACCAGATACAATGTGTAACATTCCCTGTATCTATTTTGCATTTAAAGCACAGTGGAGAGACTTGGGCTTAAATTTAGAATTTGTCAGGTGATAAATGCACTCTATGTAGTATTTCTGGTTGTATAACTTTGGTTCAATTACAGATCTCCAGATTATTCCAGATATCCTCCTGTTGTATGTATTTTCACATTAGTGTACATTGTACATCTACTCGATATGACATGACTGTTTTTAAGCATGCATACTGTCATCAATACAGTAATCAGAGCCATTGTTGCATACATAAGAACATAAATAGAGATACATGGCACACATACTGAATTTCAGTGTAGAATATGAATCTGATTGGATCCTTGAAGTTCCTCATCTAACCCTGATGTCTCCATGGTAGAGCTGCATAGAATTATGTTTAAGTCTTCTTCTACATAAATCCTTTTGTTTTTTGTAGCATTGCTATCAGCTGGCTTGTCATGGATATGTATTTGTCACTGTAATTAAGACCCGCAGTGTACAAGGCTGAGAGCTGCCTCTGTGTGAGGCTGTCAGTGCTACAACAGCACGCACAGAGACGATCACGCTCTCTCCATTTTCATAGGTCAGTTTACTGACTGTAGCACAGTTGCTATGCAGCGAGTTGACCTATGGCTGTACTAACCTTTTTTTTTCCTCCATTTTCTACCAAGCAGAGAACAAACACTGCGGCTGCCGCCACAGACGACTCTAGTAGCACATCGAACTGCACATATATCTTGTTTCCTACAGTGAAAAATGTGGGTAATAAATTGGAGCTGGTTTTGTCCATGATATGCTCATGCTGTATCTACTGGACTCCATTATATCAATATGAGTCTTTCAGAGTCAAAGAGATGGCCGACCATAAACAAGTTAGGTGAGATGATATAGAGCAGTAATCCAATCAGCACGGGGCTATAATGCAGCCCCCAATCTCCTCCCTACACAGTGTGGCTATGTGATCTCTGTGGTATTTACAGTGGTACACATGTGCATGGTTTCAGATTCATCGGTCTAAATTGCCAGCTCATATTATCTACCAAAGTTGAGGAGTGTATGTGTGTGTGTGTGTGTGTGTGTGAGAGAGTGAGAGAGAGAGAGAGAGAGATGACCTATCGAAGGCACTCTGCCGTTGCTTCAGGCTTCAGTTTCATGTTCTCCTCAACTCTATCAAAGGGAATTTCGACAGCTTCAGTTGTGAATAATGTAAGCTCACTTCACATCACTGGTAGTTTCATTAAGATGAACCGTAACATTATTTACAGCTTTTAATATTTATATCAAAGACGTGTTCTTCCCCTCAAGATGAATTTACATTTCTTTCTAGTAATTTCATGAATTCATGAATTATGACTTAGTTTTCATTCAATGATTCTTTTCTTTGCACAAGTTGAACATGATTGTACATACAAATCAAAGTCAGAAAATGCATGTCTTTTCAATCAATAACTATAGTTCATTGCTTGACGTAATTGTGCAAACAGACTTCATGTATAATCTGTTCTTACTGCAGAAAAAGATCTTATTGTTTTGTTTATAACTATTGGATAATCCTGGCAAACCAGCACATAGCCTCCTCTTCTCACCCCTGTGAATCCCTTCAGGAAATATACAGATACACAGTTGAAAAATAGATCACAGACAACAATCCAGCCCTGGCAGTTTAGTGGAGAATGAAGGATTCAGTTATATGTTCTTAATACAGGTCAAACATGTAAATGTCTTGTAATCACCTGACATTCCCCACAAAACGTGACAAAGGAGCCACCTAATGATCCTTTGTTTGTATAATTGTGATTTTTTTTTTAAGAGCACCAGCTACATTATAAAATTTTTTTCTTCCCTCATGCAGTCAGCATACCTTAGCTGCATTACACAAAAACATCTGCAGGGATTTTCACAAAACTTGGTGGAAGGATGTTCTATGGTGTAAGATAAGAATTAAGGGCCTGTTGGCTCTTGGTGGAGTTATGCAGTCTTCTGATTCTAGTCTAGTAATTTTTTCCGCAGTTATACACAGATCTTTACTCCTCGATCCAAGTCATTAATTCAGGGGTTATTGTTATTATCCACAATAATTACCTAGTCATTCACATTACTTGAAACAGCTCGTTGGGTCTGTGATAATACTCTGTGCTGTCTGTCGTTCCTCTGCTGCCATTGGCTGCTCAGTCATTACATGCAGTCTCAGCTGCTTGTCACTCATCAACAGATATAACATTTCATGCCCTTTAAACCCCAAACTGTAGTCGTACACTCAAGATGCTCTCTGTAAAAGTGTACTTACTTGCATGAGTGGTTTGGAAAAGGGAGACCATTACCGTGCTCGTGTTCGCCAACACCGTCAAGCTCATTGCTCAGTGTTTGTGTATAATTACACATATCTCTTCATTTCTGAACACACAGTGTGTTCGTTATCATATTACTGTCTGTATATTTTTATACTTTAATGTGTGTTTGCAGTCACCTGTCCGTCTTCAGTTGTTAATCTGTGCATCTTGTATTGTGTACATTCTGCTTGAATGCTGTGTGTGTGTGTGTGGGTGCGTGTGTGTGTGTGTGTATGTCTTTGTGTTATGCGTTGCTGGAACTCTTGAGTGCATTTCTGCCTCATTTAAATCCGTCAATACTTCAATTAGAAGCGTTCGAAGTGGCTCAAGGGAAGAGCAGTCGGCATGTTTCTCTGCTTTATTTGCACTCTCTGCTTGTCCTTTTTTTCTACTTGTATTTCCAGCAATGAAAAAAAGATTAAAAAGATAAATAACACATTATTTGTTTCATTTTATACCCTTGCTCATGTGCCGGCAGCTGTGTGTGTCCCTCGATTGTCCAAATCCCCCACTGCCACAACAAAGTGTAAATTGTTTTAAGCATTTACAGATTATTTTTAGTTGAATTTATTTGAAACAAAATAGTTTTAATTGCGTATGAATATTAGAGTAATACATCATGTTTTTAAATCATTATACATGATTTATACACTGTTCCTCTGTTTCTGTGCAGGATCTGCTGATAGTCCTCTTTCAAAATCATAGTAAAAGTGATATAAGATCAACCTGTATGATAGCACAACCCTTCTTGCTTTAGATTAATACATTTCTTTGTAATGTGAGTAGAGCACTCTTTATTTAGACCTGCACCAAATTGCACACATTCATAAAAGTCTAAACATGCCTGATGTTTTTTTCAGCAAGACCCAGTTTTTTCAGAGACGTCTATAAAAGTGTTAAAAAAACAGTCCATCACACAATGTCAAAGAACCTAGCAACAGAGCTACAGTTGGACATGACGAGTTAGTTTTTGAACATGTATCTCATTGGCTGTTTGTTTGAGTTGAAGCCTGATTTTAATTTGAAAAGTGGAGGCATTGGATTTCTCGTTGCTTGCCGCCACCATTATCTTTTCGAATGAATAAATCCTGGGATAGGTTAGCACCGTTAGCCCAAGAATGATCCACTCTCAAATCGAGGAGTCATTTTAAAATTGTAAAACTAAAATTGAAAGTTCAATCGGTTACAGTTGTGAACTGCAGTATGTGCTGCCCATTGACAGGCCTACATCCAACTCTTGTTTTCTCCCCAGTCTTGAGTAAGGTTAGTTTGTAAGATTTTCCCCTGATCAATGAATCCACTATCTATAATTATCTCTACCTCCATCCACAAGTTCTTAGACTCCTCCACCACCAACGTAAGAAGTTAAAAAGTTCCTGTTCTATCTCTAACCCACAGTTTTAGCATGCATCATTTTCCCTCTGAAGATGTAAGAGAGACGCTTCCTCCACCTCTTTGTCTTTCTTACCCCACATTCATCCACCCATACTCCCACTTTCCTCTCTGCTGCCTTTGTTCCCCCTCCTCCCTCCCTCTCTACCCCCTTTCAGCTTTCTCTTTTTATCCCTCGTCTCCCCTCTTTCCACTCACACTTTTTCTCCTCTTCCCGCCTGTGTTTTATTACCAGGCCCCTGTAATATCACTGGATATTAAAAAATATACATCAACCGAGCAATTATGGGCTATCAAAAAGAATAGGTTTAGCCTGAGGCCTCACTCGTGCTGCATGGTGGATGCATAGAGATTAGATGAGGAGGAATAGAGCGCGTGAGTATAGCCTCACCTCAGCTCGGTTACTGAAGCACGACCAAGATCGGAGAAGATTGTATAGAACATTGTAGATGCTGCAGTCCGTGTCACATGCTTCATTCACACAAGTAGGTACGCACTACACACACACACACACACATACAAGGTCACATGCAGATTAACTCCAAATTCACTCTGATGCCTTTATATGTATATTCATACATAAGAACATACTGTACACGAGATTCAAGGGTTTATTGTCATAGCCCATACAGATACACCCACACAGACAAGATTGTACTCATGTTTAAAAACATACATGACAAATCTTCTCATGCACACATGATTTCATACAGAGCCATTCACACACACTCATACAAACACACACACACACATATCTCTGTGTGTCGTCATTGAGCCCCCCTTCTTTCTTTCTTTTTTTTCTTTCAATTAGCACCCGCAGCCTTCGTCAATGTTAACTTACACTGCCAAGGCCTCGGATTTAAATGGAGAAAATAGCCCCTGTTAAGCAGCAATAACATTTAGAGAAGGAGCTGAGGAGACTCTTTTAATAGGACTCACTTAAAATTCATAGTTGCTATGCAAAATAAATCAGCGATTTCCTGCGCGGGGGCAGTGGGAAAGGGGATGATGGTGTGGGGAGTGAGGGAGAGGGATGGGCTCTGAGTGAATAAGAAATGAGGTTTAAACGTCGGCAGTCCCAAGTCTGACACGTTCCATCGTGTAGGGGTGAGTGGGGGCGGAGGGAAATGCACACACACACACACAGGCCTATGTGCACACAAACTCATGCAAGAAGCTCCCTCTTTTGATTTTCGTTGGCTGCTTTAAAGAGGGAAATGTGCTGTGAAGAAGAAAGAGACAGAAACATGCTGAAGGAGTCTGTGTGTTTGTGTTTATTTGTGTGTGTGTGTGTGTATGGGGGGGGGGGGGGGGGGGGGGGTAGAGGGATTTGTGTTTGTGTGTGTGCTCATTAACTCTCTTGATTTTAATTTGAAGTTTACAAATCAGTGCACCGCTGATGCAGCAATCACAGATGACAGATAAACTGGAAGCAGCATAAAGACATATGCAGTATCTGTGTCGGATGGATTGTTATGGTTTTATATACAGACATGCATGGTGCCCAAATGATGAGTCCTCCTGACTTTGTTAATCTTGTAATCACCTTGTGAACAAGTACAGCATCATAGAGCTGCTAG
This sequence comes from Paralichthys olivaceus, assembly GCF_024713975.1. NCBI lineage: Eukaryota > Metazoa > Chordata > Actinopteri > Pleuronectiformes > Paralichthyidae > Paralichthys > Paralichthys olivaceus. The sequence goes on along the minus strand of NC_091103.1, from coordinate 9,706,671 downwards.
TATGATGAAGACTTTTCAGTTTAGTGTGAACCAAAATTAAGGTGCCTCAGACCAAGGGGTGCACCAATGGACCAATGTGTTGATTCCTATTCAGATCAAACAAACAAAAGTGTTTGTTCGGATCGGTTACAGTGTGAAAACACTTTTTTGGATGGTTTGGACTTTAAGACCAATTTGAAGAAGTGGGGACAGTAGTAAAAAGTAGAAGAAGTAAAAGAAGCCCAAGGTCCTGATGGTATCTTCATTAAGGGAGCTGCAGGCTCAGAGGACTGTTTGCCGTCTTTGCCTCTGATGATATAATGTACCGTGCCTGAAGTTGTTGATGAATTTACATGTTGTCAATTCAGCGGGTAGTAGTCATGTCCATCTACAAACCAATCAATGTCACTTAGAGGTAGACACATCCCACGTAGGTGATCATGACAGGACGTACATGTCATACAAAAGTCTTAAGTCCACCCCCGAAATTGCAGTGTGCAACGAAAACTAACTGGATCAAACAATGTGACAAAGGCTGTGTCTCAATTGTTCTTCAGAGGCTACATTTAAAGATAGATTGTGTCACAGTGGTGCAGAGACTGTCCCAATTTGAGGGCTTCTCCAAATTCAGACAAATGCAGCAAGCGAAGCAAAAACATCATAAGAGTTAATTTAAAATGTAAGTACTCAACTGAACAGCTAGACATCTTAAAAACGTGTTTTCAATCAATCGAAGAAGTTTCTCGTCCGTTGCTCTGTTGCTAAGTGACGGCTGCGAGGGCGGGTCCTTCTAAGCATGCGGCCCCTGAATTGAGACACAGCTAAAGAGTGGTGGGTGTCAAAATACCCTGAGTCTTGTTTTAACAATCAAATATAGATCAGCCCTAAAAAAAGAAATGTGTACACACAATGTAATTATGTCTTTATGCTGCATCAGTGAAATAATAAATGATAAAAGAGCAAAAAAATAATCTGAAGCAGTTTTCACACGACAGAACGGGCGAGATTTAACACATCAGCACGATTCACAGGCTGCCATGGCAAAACCACCATTCACACAAGTGGAGTATAATATTAGTTATAATTCAAGTACTTGACTTTAATTGTCAGTAATTGACTCGTGATTGTCCAACCTTCCTGGCCCTCTGAGTACCAGACTGTTGTATTTGTTAAGCCAAAACAAATTATCATAAAGTTATCTACAAATACTGTTTGACTCAGAGGAATACAGTGTGTGTATGTGTGTGGAAGCATGTTTACAGTTCTTGTGCATGTGTATCCCCATGACTGTTTCTTACCCTGTCAGGATTCCTACAGTATCTTTATATCTGTTGTTATTTGTGTTATTTGTGTATTTCTGAATCTGTGCATTGTCCTTTGTGCGTTGGAATGTGAGTGTGTCTGTGTGACACAACAGCGTGGCCAGCGGACTTGTCTGCTGTGTATGAATAATCAAAGTGGTCTCTCTCTCATCATTAAATCATCACTGTCCTAGTGGGAGCCTGAGGAGGGAGAGAGATGGAGAGAGAGAGAGGGAGAGAGAGAGGGATCATAGTTAGCGCTGCAGGGGTACATGCTCTCTCTCTCTTCTCCGTCGTGTAGTGTGGCTGAGATGTGTCATGAGCACAAGTCTTCTCTGCTCTCTGTGCTCGCCCACTTAGCTCTCCCAGACACCGCCGCTCTCATGCACACACTTTCATACATATGCACTCCGAGTAAAACACATCCACGCAGACACATTATTCAGGAGTGTACAGACATGCACACACACACAGCGACTCCAACTCACACACTGCATCTTCTCCTGGTAAGAGGAGGCCTGCAACCACTGCTCCAGCAGTATCTGCCACATGTAGCTAACTTTTTATAGACACACAGTAGATTCACTACAAGGATGTTTAGATAGATACAGCATGTGGTCCTGAAAACTGCTCCATCTAATGTACATGATAAGTCAATCAGCCACTCTATAGAAAATGTACAACACTTTAAAGCTGCTCAGATCAATATTTTTATATAAATAATGCAACTCCTGTGTGTAATGTAACTTCACAGAGAACCGCCTGCAGTCCCTCTCAGCTCTGCAGGGAGTTATAGCGTCCTTCAGCTGATTGTTTTGGTTTACATTCACCTGCTCAACATCTGCAGACAGACAAGGGGAAAATCATGGGACATCTCGACAGAGGTTTTTCATTCTATTCTGAGATTTTATAGAAGAAACAACAACTACTAAATGGATAAATAAATACATAACTAGAGAGGCCATCAGAGAGAATTTTATTGGTTGTTCCGCAGGTCATGTAAAACATATAACAAACTGGATTATTATAATAGCCATTGTAATTTCATTTTATTCTGCATTTTTCCTTAATGATTATCTTGAATTTCTTGATGAATTTTTTTCTGATACTAGAATGCAGGATTGGCTGCCATTTAAAAAGACAGCTGTTCAATGTTTCTTTTTTTCTTTGTGCAGTTTAAAGTCTGATTTGTGCACAAGCGTGCCTGAAATAAAATAACACAACTGTAATTCTTTTTTCAGATATAGCAGTTTGAATTTGCATGGAGTTGTGAATGGAATTTCATAATCCTTTGATCTCACAAATTTGATTGTAGTATCAAAAAACTGGGAGCAAATAGTTTTACCTGCATTATAACGTCTGTAATGCTTAATAAGGTGATGTCCTCCATGTCCATGTGATAAAGATTAGCATTTTGATTCACTCTGCTCAGAACTGCTGGAGTTAATCTACTTTGGGAGCTTCACACTTTAAAGATCATTATACTGTGAATAGCACCTGAATGTCTCTGTGTGATAATCAGGAGTCGGATTCATGCAAGTACAGAGAAAAGGACACAATGAAGGAAAGTGTGAGTAAGAGAATGGTGTGAGTGTGAGTACAGACTGAGTATTCTGGGTGAGAGACGTTCTCAACAACTCATTCTGCCGAACAACACACACACAGGGGCTAAATGTGTTGCTAATGAGCCTGGTGTGTGGTTACAGCAGAGAGCCAGACGGGCTCCATGCTCCGACCGATGGGAGTTCAGTCAGGAGTCACCACTTTCTTCTCTGTTTCCTCTGTCTCATCATCAGAAAGCAACACGTTACTGCTTGCTGTCATTATCAAAGCCGGCTTCTACCTGAAGGGCTCTGCTTCAATCTCACAGCATCACAGGAGACGAGTAGTGTCAAACATGACGTTCACGATGATCCCTGGAGTCTTGAAATACTTATCATAATTGTCAGAGAAAGAAAGATGAGGCATCTTTCTCAGTATAAGAGAAGTAAGAGAACGTGTTAATGCTGTGTCAAAAATATAATTTGAATTCTAGTGTTTTGGACCAAAAAACAAAACCATTTATTTTTAAAGAAAACTAGCTCTTGAAAATGGATTTTTGATATGACTCTACTGATATATTTACTGGCATATGTGCATAAATGGATTAAGAATCTATTTCAACTGATAACAGTCTATTTTTTCAACACAGATTAAACAAATAAGTAGAAAAATGACAAATAATAATATACAGTGCAGAGTGAGGCAGAAAACCCAGTGGTCTTATTTTAAAACATCTTTAAATACTGATAATATTTTACAAAACTAGAAAATAAAACATTAACATTAACATGCAGAAAATAATATGACAATGAGAGTCAGCACATTAACAATAACACATATAGCCTCATAAAAACAAAACAATCCCATTTTATTTTTATAGCCCATATCCACAAATAATAATCTACCTCATAGGGTTTAACAAGGTGGGACCTCCTCTGTAGTTAGCCCTCATCAAGAGAAAGGGGTAACTACACAAAACAGAAACCTCAGAGAGAGCAACATGTCAGGGATCCCTCTCCCAGGGGGGGCAGAGGTGAAAGAGATGTTGTGTGTCACAGAGCACTTCAATTTATACTGAAGAAGAAGTCTTAATTTATTATTAATAAAAGAAAAAGAGATGAAGGGAGCAGCAATGACAATATGTAATGTTAAAGGTATTGCCACCAATGGTGGTAGAGGATTATGTGAGTAGGCACATTTTATATCTAAGAAATCTAGTTGTAATCATAATCCACAATCAGATGCCATCACAATCCAATAATGGATAAAAGATCTATTTCAACTGATATCACTGTCTATTCTCTTTCATTCTCTCTATCCTACCTCTTGCTATACTCTCTTGCCATCTTGGCCTTTCTGTTTCCTCCATCCAGTCCCAGCCATGATCACCTCTTACCCCAACACCACCCTGGCCACGCACGGCGAGGAGAAGAGGATGAGCTGCATCGCTCACGGAGAGAAGCCCATTATGGTGCGCTGGGAGAAAGAGGAACGCATCATCAACCCAGAGACCAGCCGATATGTGGTCACCGTCAAAGAAGTGGCTGACGAAGTCATTTCCACGCTGGTGGTGGGTGCTCAACTTTCACCATAAATCAAACGCCACCGTGAATCTAATTTTTTTTTTCAGTCGTTTTAATCTATTCAGACAGATGGGGAGCAGAGAGGAAGAGTTTGGGAGGAAGGGCAGAGGAAATTCTTGCTGAAATTCACATTCACAAGTAGATTCAAGTGGAGCATGAAATATTAAAGAGCTACCTTCCAGTTCAATTTAATGCTGATTAAAACACAGCATGAACGAGTACATGTGTAATGCAGGATAAGGAATATGTGCCTTGAGATAATTGAGTAGTTAAGTGTCCCACATGGTTCAGGATGGAGGTTTCTCTCTCTCTAAAGAAGTTGAGCACACTGCTCCTCCTCCACTTTGAAAAATTACTCGCGATAAAATGGAAGTTTTGATTTTTTTTACACTGATAGTAGAACTCTGTGACTACCTTAAATGTGTTGCGTGTCTCTGTAGATTATGCCGACAGTTCGTGAGGACTCTGGCTTCTTCTCCTGTCATGCCATCAACTCGTTCGGCGAGGACCGGGGCATCATACAGCTGACAGTGCAAGGTGAGCTCGGCCGCACCTCAGACTCAGTGCAGCTCATGTTAGGATGGGATATGTTAAGAAAAAGATTCAACTCGCTCAGGAAGTTGAAAAGATTTCGTCATTTGTTGTGTAATTCAATCATTTACTAATTTAATAGCCCCATGGTGTCATCACTCTCTGCAGTCAAACCCAATCTCTCACTGGGGAAATCACAGACACAATGAAACCAATACATCTGTCTGGTCTGCCTGCTGTCCAGTTCTATTTCAGAACTCTGCACTCCAGAGTTCCTCTCTCTCTCATTCACTTTCTTTCTTTCGCTTTCTCTCCCCCCAATTGTCTTTGTCTTCTCCTCTCACTCTTTGCTGTGTTTACATGTTGCATCAGAGCCGCCCGACCCTCCAGAGGTGGAGATCCGGGAGGTTAAGGATCGAACCATTGCTCTGCGCTGGACGATGGGTTTTGACGGGAACAGCCCCATCACAGGATATGATATTGAATGCAAGAACAAATCAGGTAGACATAAGTACATAGAACACAAGTTCAAGCAGCAGAGTCAACAAGAAATGCAGAAATGTAGTTATCCATCTCTGACACTTCATCCAACCTCTTTTTATTTTCTCTCCCTCTGTTTCTTCCAGCTTCTTGGCTCTCAGCCCAGGTAACCAAAGATGTGTCACCGCAGCTCAACCAGGCCACTATCATCGACCTGCACCCTTCCTCCACTTACAACATCCGCATGGTCGCCAAGAACATAATCGGCAACAGTAACCCTAGCAACGAGCTCACCATAACTACCGATGAAGCAGGTTAGTTAGTTTAACTTAGTAAGTTATCAAACTATGGTGCAGATTAAATACATTTTCCTGAAAATGAAACTCCACTATTTCTCAATCACACTGTTTTAAAGTGTTGATTAAGCTTCAATACTATACAAAATTACGACCGCAATTTATTTTAATACTTAGAATTTATACTTTGACCGAGTCCTGTTTTGGAATGAAAGTGTCCATTGCCTCCTGGCCCTCAAACCTGTTGAGTAATCACGTAATGATTTTATGACAGTTTTAAATGGAGATCGTCATCTTTTATATCAGGGCAAACAGTTCACTTCACTCTTGCTTTAAGTCTTAATTCTGTTGCTCGTAATGATCCTCCTCAGTCATACCAGCACACGAATACGGCCCATTTTAGAAGATTCATCGCTGGAATATAGTCATAAAACTCAGATAAAGTAAAACACATATCATTTGTCACATTACTTTAAAGGTTTAAGTTGATGATGTTGCAAGTTTCTTATTGTTGAGGTAGAAACTTCACAGTGCATGATGCTTTCTTAACTCAACAGCGCCATCTAGTGAAACTGAACTAGATAACATGTAACATTCTTTCTATGGCAGATCATCTCTCCACTTAAAACAGTAACATGCAGTAATGTTGAGTGATGGGCTTTGTTTACAGCTCCTGACGGTCCACCACAAGATGTCATTCTGGACTCCACCTCCCCGCAGAGCATCAAAGTCTCCTGGAAGGTACAGTCCACATAGATCATATTAAGAGCTCAGGCTGATTTCATGATGCAGATGTGCAGGGTTTCACATAGTTGTAAAACAGGATTTGGACTTTTAAATTTAAATCATGCAGCTACAAATGCTTTCAGATTTTGCTGTTTATTATATTTTTTTATGTCTTTAAATAAGAAGACTAGCAACCACATATGTAAGATAGTGAGAAAAAAATAAAAATAGTATAAAATATCAAAGCAGCTGATTAAACATGATTAAGCATTACATAGGACAAGTGTTTGAGTTATGATCGTCTTACCATTGTCCCATTTCACAGCCTCCACAGAAACACCTGCAGAACGGCGTGATCCGAGGCTACCAGGTGGGCTACAGGGAGTACAGCCCAGGCGGCAGCCACCAGTTCACCATCATCAGCTTGGACACGACAGGAGACACCACGGAGAGCATCGTGCTGGACAACCTGAAGAAGTTCACTCAGTACAGTGTGGTGGTGCAGGCTGCAAACAGGGCGGGCACCGGGCCGTCGTCACAGCAGGTGGTCACCAAAACTCTGGAGGATGGTAAGTAGCACATGTGGAATAATACTGGATATATAACACGTATATACAGTGAATAGGTATATATATATTTATATATATATATATATATATATATATATATATGGGTCAAAGTCTATTTATTCAAGCTTGAAGTAATCATGTGTTTTTCTTGTGATCCACTTGCTGTATGGTCCCACAAATGTGGGGCTTCATATTTTTGTGAAAAGGCTGCTATCTGCTGGACATGTTTTGAACTACATCACACTAATAACTGCTTTATATTATCTTGCCTCAACCCTATTTGTGTCTCTAAAACAACTTTATTCATAATGATTTTTTTTAATTTATAGAGCTAAATCCAACTGAATTACCAAAAGTTTTGAACAACTCATTGAATGCTGTTAGTAAGTTATGCAGTGAGCTACAATCGTTTACGTTTGATAAGATGATTATATTTCATAATTAGGAGGTAAGTTAGAATAATCATTAGGATTTACTATCCAAAAAAAACATTCAGATGTTTCACAACACCCACCAAATTTCTGTTCTTCTGATTACCAATAAAAAGAGTTATTTTTTAATTTGAGCTCAAACACTGATTTGTTTTACTCATTTTGGGGAGTGAATGGTCCGACAATTACTGGTAGTGCCACTGAAAAAAATGTCTATTAACCTTCTACTCTCTCACTTTCCCCCCCTCGTGTCTCTGGCAGTGCCTTCTCGGCCTCCTGAAAATGTCCTGGCAGTGGCCAAGTCTCCAGAAGTCATCTCACTGTCCTGGATGCCGCTGCCCAGAGAGGCTCTCAATGGAAACCTGCAGGGCTACAGAGTCATCTACTGGGCCAACCTGCCTGATGGAGGTATTCACATCCACACACCCAATCACTGATATTAATAAATGCTTTTATTTGCTATTTATATCACCAGGTTGTCATTAATGCTGTATTTGCTGATTGTAATTGTCATAATCTAAAATGTGTGTTGCAGAGGTGATGCTATCTGAATAATTCAGTGTTGTTTGTCAGATTTTTCTTATTATATAATAACGTTTTCGCTTAATTTTTATTTAGGCACAATTGTAGTTCTGTTGCCTCTTCATGTCCTTTATATTTATACTGTTTATGAGACGCTGATGATGTGATCTTTAAATGCAAATTATTTGCACTTCAATTATTATTTTTTTATCTCAGATAGTGTGACAGTGTCTCTAGTGATTAAATGATTAACATACATAATTTGAGCCAGGTTTGGAATTGGATTGGTGTTTTTTCTAATGCTGATTTACAAAAGGTATTTACAGATGGTATCCATGGTTCCTGTGTTTTTCTCATGAATCATATCGTGCAGTGATCCAACCTGCAGTGGCGGGTCTCCATCAATAATTCACAATGCAATAAGGCAGGCCCATAGCCTCAGCTCTGAGTGACAGACTGTAAGAAGGATGGCGGCAAGGGGCACAGAAATCAGAGCAGAAGTGAAAAGCAGAAGCCTTTAATATCCATTTTATTGCACTGAAACATCATTATGCAGCGGATTGCTCAACATACATTATCTTTACTGTACATTAAGAAAGTTTTAGTTGATTTCATTACATGAGAGTCATGAAATTCCAGCTTTAATCACAGGGAAACTGTTTTTTCATGACATTGCAATGCTGAATGAACTATTATTGGTATTAGTGTTTTTAATTATGGAAGTAAGATGCTCAAAACCACACACTGTGTATAATTTTTGTTACCCAGTCTAATTTACATATCTCGTCTCTTGTATCAGAGCTGGGAGAGATCAGGAATGTGACGACCAATCAGCCATCTCTGGAACTGGACGGCTTGGAGAAGTACACCAACTACAGCATCCAAGTGTTAGCCTTCACCAACGCTGGAGATGGCGTCCGCAGCGAACAGATCTACGTGCGCACCAAAGAGGATGGTATGAGAGATATGATCAGACACATTGTAGTTTCAAGTTAGATGCTACTGAAGAACACTGAATGAAAACTGTACATTACACTCAAAGGTATGTGAAGCTGTAGCTTCGTCGAGGATAAAAATGTGTAAACTTATTCACGATACAATTCATTTTATCAAGACATTTTGACTTGAAGGGCTCTCAGTGAGCTCATACCTCCACCAACTGCCCACTTATGAAACCTCATTTAAATTCACTAGATCTGGATTTTTATATGTATTTATACAATTTTGCACACACTAATATAATATAATGAAAATCATTTTTTGGCATCAAGATCCATGAATGAAAACTATTGGAAAAACACCCTTTGTCCCATAGATCCGCCCCTTGATCCAGATCAGCACTAAAATGTAATAGGTTCTTCCTTGCAAATCGCTCCAGTAGTTTTTGCATAATCCTTCTAACAAACAAACACACAAGCAAATGCAGATGAAAGCATCTTCTTGGTGTAGGTAAATTATTCTATCATCTACTATAATTTACATCACACTCTATATTTATGTTTATCTGCATCCCCTGAACCTTGCTGTGTTTCCTTCTCCCTCAGTGCCCGGTCCTCCAGCAGGGGTGAAGGCTGCAGCCTCCAGCAGCTCGGTGGTGTTTGTTTCCTGGCTGCCTCCACTCAAACTCAACGGCATCATCAGGAAATACATCGTCTTCTGCTCGAACCTGCATCCGATGGTAATAGCATTTGTATACCACAAGATCGTCAGTGTTTTCAGGGATTATGATCCTTAATAACTAATAATTAAACATGTTACTTTCATTTGCTGAACATATGGTGTCTTTTTACGTTCACAGCTGCATTTCTACACTAGGGACAAAGCTGTTGCCCAATGATACATTAATCTCTCCTCTCTCAAAACTTTACAGGTGATGAGTGAGTTTGAGGCGTCTCCAGATGCGTATTTCTACAGGATCCCAAACTTGGCTCGGAACAGACAGTACAGTATCTGGGTGGTGGCTGTGACTGCTGCCGGTCATGGCAACAACAGTGAGAAGATTACAGTGGAGCCTCTGGCTAAAGGTAACACAGCCGGGATAACGATATCATTTCATATATTTTATATTCACATTTTTGTCTACGGTTGATCATCATCCAAAGCATAACTACGTAAATAAGAATATGAGAACTACCATTGAGATTTTGTATTGGGATATTGGGCTCAATATGAATGACACCTTATTGGGCAACAAACAATTTAAACCATAAGGCAGATCTTTGTGTTTGGACAATTTAATGGATTGGTAAACTTGTTTCTTACTTTGTTGACAAAAGACTCATAAAGTTTATGTTTGTGTTGCTTTTAGCTCCAGCCAGGATTCTGACCTTCAATGGGACAGTGACGACTCCCTGGATGAAAGATATCGTTCTACCATGCAAGGCTGTTGGAGACCCTCCCCCTACCATCAAGTGGCTGAAGGGAAAGTAAGTGAAATTGCTGCTGCTCAGCACAGATATGATATAACACTATCAGGGATACTCTGAATATGCAGCATTTTGTTGTCTGAACAAATGTCTAAGCTACTTTTCTTTCTTTTCTCCAGCACCAATGGGACTCCTACCCCTGTCCTGGTGGACGGTCGTCGCAGTGTCCATGGCAACGGCAGCTTCATCATCCGCACAGTGAAAGCAGAGGATTCTGGCAACTACAGCTGTGTGGCCAGCAACAACTGGGGTTCAGATGAGATCACACTTAATCTACAGGTCCAAGGCAAGTAGTCGCAGCATAAAGCTACTGCACAGTGATACAGAACATGAAACAAGACAAAAATAGAGGAGAAAAGAAACATTTTAGAGAAGTCTCAATTCATGAAAGAGTAATAAAGTTATCATGTGTTGGTCAAACAACCATTAACCTTACATTACACACACTCATTATGTTGCCAATGCAGCATTTTCTGAGAAAATTAAAAATGTTGTGCCAGTTTGGCCTAGAGTGTGATCCAAGAGTTTTGAAAGAGTTTCATATTGCCTCTTAAGACTGAGGTTTTTGATCTGAGCAGGAGGGTCAAGACAATTTAATACAAATACTATCTTTGTTTGTCCTCGTATCCACAGTCCCTCCTGACCAGCCTCGCCTCACTGTTACCAAGACGACCACTACGTCAATCACATTGTCATGGATACCTGGAGACAACGGAGGGAGTTCAATTAGAGGTGAGTGACACACAAACACGCACACATACACACGCAGTGACACACACACACGATAGCCACCAAAAGTGAAGCCAAAGCATCTCACTCGCCCCCTAAAGGCTGACTGCAGTATAGGTCATAAACCTGCCTCGTCCATTTTAGTGGATACATTTTTCTTTAAGATGAGTTCTGTCATTTAATGCAAGTTTGGTTGTAATTGGTTATTTGATGTTGCAAAAATGGGCAACTTTAAGTCATGACTGACAGCTGAGACTAATGATTGGTTGTGCACATGTATCGGCGGGACCTTGTCACCCTGGCTCCATTTCCCTGATCACTACTGCACAGACTCTTGCTCAAAATGCACAAAATTCCAGGGTTCATATTTAATCTTCATTTAAGCTTCATTTCTGGATAGTGGGTGGAAGTGGAGACGTATTGTCCTTCTTTATATACAGTCTATGATCACAACTAAATGCCTAACCCTAATTTATATCCTAACCGTAACACACTGTAAACCTGATACTAACTTATACCCTATAACCATGTCTTAACCCGCCAACAAGTTCTGAGGAACAGCCAAAATGTTTTCACAATGATGGTTTTTAACCAGATATTGCCTCACAACCATAGAACAACATGCATACACACATAAAACGAATTAATTTCAGACCATGGACGGTGTCATCCCAGCTCTATGTGATGTACACATGCACAAGTATACAACTACATACATTGTCCTTCATATTGAAACAATCACCTCCCCTCAGCTGCCTGTTATAGCCAATGTCACCTCCTCCTTCACGCTAACATCCCTGTACTTGTTCCTGTTTCTCATTATCCGCTGGTGGGGTCGAATATCCTGCTCCTAAAAGGCAGATTAAAAAGCAGCGGGGAAGATTAGGTGTGTTTAAGTGGAAGATTAAAGTGCTCCATCTTAAAGGAAGCACAATCACAGTCAGACTATTTGTGGTGATTTATCATTGCTTCCAATCATGGCCAAGGCTCCAGTCTTCAGAGTTGTAGTCACTATAAAAGCTGTCCACGATAGCTTGTCTGTGATATTTGTTTGTCTTCCCTGCTCACAGCATCATCCATCAACAAAACACACACACACACACGCACACACACACACACACACACACACAAACACACAAACACACACACATGCACCTCAGCTTGGGGTTTACTATTTTTAGCCAGGCTGCAGCAAGCTCTGGGGACGTTGGTGCCAACTCTCACCCAAACACTTTGTCCAGATAACTATAACTAGATAAACATTAGATGAACAGCCATCCAATAACTTATCTTAATTTAGTCATCCCTGGCTTTTCATGAAGAGCCACCAACAGGGCAAAGACTGTATTCATTACTTATAAGTAAAACTAATGACTGTATTGTTGTGAGCAGCTGAAAAGATTGTGATTAATTTCAATATGTTACTTCTCTACTGTTCAGCCATGAAGTTCAATAAAAGTCAGAGTTGTGGGGGTGGGGTGGGGTGGGGGTGTCTAATGTAACCTGCATGCTCTGATCGGATCAATGGACCAGTTCTCTTGTTGTTAATCACTTTTCAAAATATAAAACAGCAATATGAAGATTTCACTTTTTATAAAAACTGCTGTAGTCATATCCACTAAGAATTAAACGGTGCAGATACAAATACATACAAACATATATCTGTATTTCTACAGAGCTTGGTGTATAAAGTGCTCATCCAAACATATTGAACAACAGGAAACACATATATAGTTAATATGTTAATGACATCTGAATAGTTACGTTTCAGATCTGCCTCCACCCATGTTTTTCTCCTCTCACCCTCTCCCTACGTCTCCCCAGGCTACATCCTGCAGTATTCAGAAGACAACAGCGAGCAGTGGGGCAGTTTTCCCATCAGTCCCAGTGAGCGTTCGTACCGCCTAGAAAACCTCAAGTGTGGCACCTGGTACAAATTCACCCTGACGGCCCAGAATGCAGTGGGACCAGGGCGCATCAGTGAGATCATCGAAGCAAAGACCCATGGGAAAGGTAGGAAGTGACACAGAGACCTGCATTGTGAGAACACAAACCTAATGAAGTCATTATATTGTGTGAGATGATTGAGCACAGCTTTATTTTGGAATCATGTTTTTTATGATTTAATTAAATCCATCCAAACAACTCTCAAAATCCAAAAACTTCTAAAAGCCACAAAATATAGAACAATTCTGAGTTTTAAAAAATCCATTCACAGTAATTTTACTTTTATGTGCCTTTAAAATAAATTACGTAAGTCGACTTTGAAAGTTTCCGATCTTGAACTGTTACATGATCATGTCTGTATCATGTTCCTGAGTTTCGAGCGCTTCTCTTGTGTCGACCTCTTCCTCAGAACCCCAGTTTGCCAAAGAACACGAACTCTTCACCAGCATCAATTCCACCAGGGCCAGGCTCAACCTGGTCGGCTGGAACAACGGCGGCTGTCCGATCACCTCCTTCATACTGGAGTACCGAGCGGTGGACTCGCCAACCTGGACCACGGCCCAGCGCACATCATTGACCAAGAGCTACATCCTGTATGACTTGCAAGAGGCGACCTGGTACGAGCTGCAGATGAAGGTCACAAACAGCGCCGGCTCGTCAGAGAAGAGGATCACCTTTGCTACTCTCAATGCTGACGGAAGTGAGTTTGGATGAAATTGTTTCCCCCAGAGCTGCACACATATCAAAGATCTTGGGATCAGGGTGGAAGAGTATTGGTCAGTATCAGGAGCAAGTGACTCTGAACCTGATTATGTAAAAATTGCCTAACGTGCCTCCAAACTGAAAGTGTGGCCAAACATGTCCATTGATTCAGTTTACTGATAACAAGTGTGAAGACCAATGGCATAAGTTCTTTTGTGTGAGATCTCACTGAAGGTGTAGTGACACAGGGTTACAGTAGAGGGCCAATGGTGGATGATATACTCAAAAAGTACAAATGAATAAAAAAATGTAGTATAAGTACCAAAACCTTTCTATGTGTAAAAGTAATTAAGTGCTCATATCTTGTTTAATACAAGAATAGTCCAAACTCACATATCTCTTTTAAATATGGCCATGGATATCTCGGCAGAGCTTCTTCTAAATCCACTTCAGGTATTTCATCACACTTGTAACACATGTAACACAATGCATTGTAAAACGAAGTGGAGTAGAAAGTACAGATATTTGCTGATATATGTAGTGGAGTAAAAGGGAAAATTACCTAAAATAAATCCACTTAAGTAAAGGACAGATACATGACAAATGTACTTAAGTATAGTAATGAATTAAATGTACTTTGTTACATTACAACACTGTTGATGTACTTTTTGCATGTTGCTAATAACAAAAGCAGCAACAAACTATTTCACACCCTGTACTTCAAAACTTTGGGACACTGGTGTTGAAGCTCTGAGTGCTATTCAGCAGTTCTGCTGACAGTACATTATGAGCTTTAGGATTATTGAAATACCGTGCTGTAAGCCTTTGAACAAATTGACAGGTATACTGACAACTCAGTTGAGTGAGAAAACTGGGACTTGAGATTCTCCGCGGGCCATGATGTTGCTTTATTTGCCACAGGCTACAGAGTGTGTCAATCACACACAAAGGGAACATATAAGCTGTAGAGGAGGAGAGGAGGTGGAGAGAGCTCTGCACTCCAGACTATTCATTAATTTCTTTTGAAGGGTTTTTGCTGAGACGTGTAAGCTGCCTGTCAGATTGTCAGTGTGTGTGTGGATGCTACACTCAGTTAGACACTGGTTCTATCGCCCAGGAGACTAACAGCATATATTCAGTCTCCTATAAACCCACTGCCCCGACGGGCTTCTCTACTCTACTGACCGAGGAAATGAAATTACATTTTAATGTTGAATGTAATGAAAAGGCAGGCATGAGGGAACTTCCACAAATTCCAAAACAGTTAGAGAGGCTCATTCTGCTGACAACATAAGAATCAATAAAAGCTGGGTTAGGTTTTTTCACTGAGCTTCTGGGAGCCATCTCTCTGGTGTTTGCAAGTTCTAGGGTCAGGTGAAGTGGAAACTTAGATCCAGGGATGGATATTTAATGACTTAATAATTACTTATACTTCCTCACAATAAGACATTACAGACCATGCATCCCACCAAAACATTTCTCTCAAAACATTTTAAAGTGTGATGGGAGTTGCATTGCATGAATAAAAACATATTTAAGACCTAGTGTTTTGAATGGCTTAAGAATTCAGATGATTAAATTTCAGTCTTTTTAAGATCCCACAGAAAGCCTGTGTTATGAGTTGGCCCTCTCTCTGATCAACCCAGTGTGTGTTGAGACCTTGTTCAGAAAAAGGATCGAATAAAATTAAAAATATCTATCATAATTATATACAACTAGCTAGGTAGGTAATAAATAAGGAAATAGGACTTTAACTACGAGATGTGTTTATCCGAATGTGTTTGCAAAAGTCAGAATTGCTTTTTAAATTGTTATTATGGGATTTGTAGACCCTGCACACAAAAACCCAGCATGCAGAAAATATATAGTGGTCGTATATAGTATATAGTATTTTTTCATCCCTATAATCTTTGACCATGTTGCATAAAACAAAAAACACTCTTTACTTATATGCATCATTGTTTTTCTACATTGTTACTTAGGTATTTGGTCCTACATTTCAGTACAGTCTTGTGGATCTGAACAATTTTTTTTACATAAGGCATAAAGTACAAATTACATTTAAATGAGGCTCTTGGTGTCATTATTAATACTGATGACATGTTTTCCTTGTAGGTACCATCCCTCCCTTGCTGAAAACAGGAGATCCCATCTCAGACAACATGTCAGGCAGCGGAGGTCTGAAGATGGTGGTGACCATCACCTCTGTTCTGGTGGTGGCCGTGCTGGTCTTCATCATGCTCATGGTGCTAAAGAGGAGGCGAAGGGAGCAGAGGCTCAAAAGACTCAGAGGTGAGTTGTAGATTGTAGTTTATTTTGTATCAATATATATAAACACATTCAGCATGTGAATATGCAGAATCTGTAAACGAGGGACAAGATAACTAATCTGAATTCATATGAGGATAATTATTAATAGAGATTAGCCAAAATGTCTGGACATAAACCACCTATAAGAAATATCAATGTTGTGTTGGTTGTTTCATTCGACGTGTTGATAAAAGAAACTAATCAGACTGTAAATAGCGTAAGGTGTTGCTCACTTGTGGTTAAACTTTGCTTTTGTAATTTATAAAAGTCAGGGTCAAAATCGTCCGTGCTCTTACGTCCAACACTCTGACAAACTGTCATTGCCTCGCTGTAAGAGGAGTTGTCAGTGAATATACAGTGTTTCCACTGCTGTAGCTTATCAACTGGGACAGAACTATTATGGTATTAACAACCTCTTTGCTGACTTCACAGATGCCAAGAGCCTGGCAGAAATGCTGATGAGGTATGTATGCTTAATTTTAATTTATGCTCCTTGCGTTCCTTTAAGCAGCAGACATAAATCACAATGTAGCCGGGAGTTGCAGTAGCTATCAGTAAAAATCAAATATATTGCACACAGGATAAGCTGTCCCTCCTGCCTCCTTACAGCTACTTATCAACTTAAATGGAACTGAATTAGCATTTCTGCAATACAATGAAAAAAAAAATCACACTGCTGAACTCACACTAATGAATTGTTCCTCATGAATCTCCTCAGTAAAAACACGCGGACGCCGGACACAGTGAACAAGCAGCAGCAGACGTTAAGAATGCACATCGACATCCCCAGAGCCCAGCTCCTGATCGAGGAGCGGGACACCATGGAGACAATCGGTAAGACACAATTCTTGCAAACACAATATCTCAAAAACACCTCCAGGGGATTTTTTCAAATGTGGTACAAACGTTCAGTTTCACTCAAGGATGACCTGGTTAGAAATTGGTGGTCAAAAGTAAAAAGACATGCTCACTGTGACTGTAGAAAATATGTTTTTGGTGTTGTGAACACAATATCTCAGTAACGCTCTGAGAGATTTTCTTCAGATGTGGTAGAAACTTTCACTCGGACTCAAAGATGACCTGATCATGTTTTAGGTTTCGCAAACATTACCAAATTGATTTCCACCACACCAAGTGGAGGTATGAGGATTGGGCCTGAGAAGAACTCATTGTATTTTGGTGTGGATGCAGATGGGCTGGATCCAGTATTTTCAACATTTTCCTCATTTTTAGAGAGATGTCCTCTACTGAGAGCTATACACAGTCTATTTTTTTGTCACTGTCTTTTTGTCTCTTTCTTCCCTCCTTCTCTTTCCTTTTTCTTACATCATTTTGTTTCTCTCTGCTGTTTGTCTCATAGATGATCGGTCCACCGTGTTGTTGACAGACAATGATTTTGGGGAGACAAATAAGCAGAAATCCTCCACGGTGACCCACACAGTCCACTACCAGTCTCTGTCCCAGGCCACCGGGCCACTGGTGGACGTGTCCGATGCCAGGCCTGGAACCAGTGAGTCCCACCACCGTCAGTGATCAACATTTCTTTCTTTCATTACTAATATTGTTACCATATTGGTCATGTGTTACTAATAATAATGTTAATTGTTTGTTGTTTGGTTACTCAGTCATGAATCTTGTATGATCTTGTACTGTTAAAAAACGGATATTTGTCTCAGCAGCACAAATCAAATACAATAATAGCGTTACACCGGACATGTATTTGAATAACATGTAAGGCAAGTAGCTTTTGTGCTTTGTTTTACCTAAACCACAGACTGCTATCATACACTATGTGAGCCTCTTTCCAGCAGTGAGATAAAAGACCCAACAGACGTGCTGCAGACCGAACTCTCGGCCTCTAGTGTTTGAGCTCCACTGAAGCAGAACTGATGAAGAGTAGCGATCTCCCTGCTGCTTCTTGACATGTCCTCACCTGATTGTGCGCACACACACACACACACACACACACACACACACACACACACACACACACACACTCACACACTCACACACACACATTTACTAAAATGATTTTTAAGCAGACAATGCATGTTATTGTATGCCCCTCTCTTCTCCCATCTTCTCTCCAATTAGTAATGTTAATTTTTTTAGTTTTAGTACAGATAGACATGCAGCTTTGCATGTTGATTAAATGGTAAAGTTTCACGCTTTTAAACAAAATATAAAAAATCTGCTTAAGAATCAAATATCACCAGAGAAAACACTTACTTTCTTCCATTTATATATTATTAGATATATTAGATGTGATTCATATCATGATATCATATGAACCACACCATACACTATGAAGGTTGGTAAATTAATCCCACCTCCTCCATGTCAGTGGACGGGAGATGGGATGTGGTCCAAATTAAAAAGTTTCAAATTAATTGTATTCAAAGATGGTTTCTGTCATTTTAAGTACTTCTTATCACACTGAATTTGGTTGAAGTGTTATTTTTCCAGTAAGTTTGGTTTTAATTAGTTGTTTGATGCTATAAAAACAAGGTGAAACACACACACTGTCCTAACACACACACTAACACAAACCTAACACTCATCACAATCACACACACATGCATTTACACACAAGCAGACAGTCATGTGATTGGTTCATTTAACCTGGCCAGTGGGGCATGAACTCCATTTGCTGACTCAGTCCCTTTTTTCCTGCTGCTGTTAGACAAACACCTCCATCATTTCATCCGTCCATTCTTGCTGATGGAATTACTGTCTGACCTACTACAATTACCTGCACTATTCTTCTCTGCACAGCTCCAACCCAGAGCATTTTCTAAAGGCTCTTTCTCTGCTGTAGCCCAGTGGTGCATACAGCAGCAGCCTGTCTGGGTCCAGGCTGAATATAATACTGTCTGTGTGTCTGATAGAGACGGTTGGAGCTTAAGATTGATGATAATGTTGCTGCATGGGCCTGTGAGATTGTTTTGTTCAGTGCTCACAGAGGTGGGGGGTTGTACCACAACACAGCAGGAAAACATATATAACCCTTATTTCTGCTACAAATCATCTAGTTGTATTTCTGGGTTACAAAAAAAAAAAAATTCAGCTGTTAACTGGCTGCACCGGACAACAGGGA